>NC_133785.1:38068139-38193477 GCF_003597395.2 Chelonoidis abingdonii | reverse complement strand
TACTCCTCTTGTTTTGAAGGAGTACAGAAATCGATTTAAAGAGCCCTTTAAATCGATTTACAGAGCAGTGTAGTGTGGACGGGTGCAGCGTTAAATCGATTTAACGCTGTTTAAATCGATTTAACAGCGTAGTGTAGACCAGGCCTCATATGATACTCCTGAGATAAATTATGTTGTAAACCACACTGGTCCACTGGATACTATCATTGTGTTTAGTTTTACATTACCCAGTATTATACCTCCACAAAAATAAGTCAAGATTCCAGAAGAAATTTAAGAGAGAACAACTAATGATATAGAACATGATCACCAAAACTATTACTAAATTAATGTTTCTTCTCTTCCCTTTTTTAATGTTACTTAACTTTTCTCCTCTGTTAATCTGTTATGCAGCTGTGTAACCAATTTATCAGAGAACAAACAAACAGGGTTATCTGAGAATATCTAGCAAAGTTTTGGTATGGGTATTTTTGGCAATGTTTTATCTAGCTAACTATTTCAGTATACACATTCAGCAACATTAAGCATGTCATTGATGGGCAAATAGGTTCTGGGGGAGAGGTAATGGGGTCAACAAACCCCGTACTGAGCATGGGGTGGGGTAAATCTCTCCTGTTTACAAGCAAGCTGCTTGATCACAAACCCACACAGCTGCCAGAGCTGCCAGTCGTGGAGACAGGCACCCAGAGCTACAACCCAGAGGAAACAAGGCCTGCTATAAAGGGAAGAGGACAACGAAAGAAAGAGGGGCAAAAAGACCTGGGATAGCAAAGGGGCAATAGCGCTGCACCAGGCTGCCTCCAAGACTGCAAGCCCAAAAGATAAAGGGCTGACTGACTTAATTAGAGCTGGAGGTCCAGGAACTGGCCTGACTGAAAACACACTAAGGAGGGTCAGTCAAGAAAAGCTGAGACTCTCAAGAGACAATTCAGATGGTGAGAGGAGAAAACCTCTAACATTGCAGTTCTGAAAATGCTTAAAGCCATATTAAAAGGATTTAGAATGGAGTTTTATTTTATTCTCCTTGCTCGCTACATGATGGCAATCTTTTGAGGACAACTTCAAAATGATAGTCCATCCTCCACTATAATCTGCCAGGCTAGCTATGTTCCTGTGCTCTCTAATATTCTCTAATACTCTCATTACAGGAGGCTGCAACAAGTTTGGCTGTCAAACTTGGAGACTTCTGACAGAGTAATTCACTCTGATGGAGTACGAGGTGGTATGTTCACCAGTGGAATCGGTGACAGGGGCCACGATTTTACACGCCAGCATGATTAGATTCCCACTGTAACTCACAGCTCCACAGGAAAATGGCAACAGCAACGCGTGAGGCATTCAGGGGACAATATCTCCCACATACAATCTTTATGGAACATAATGATAACTTATTTAAAATATAGGCTTTGATGAATATGTCCAAATATTTTTTCTTTAAAGCAAAATATTATGATCCAAAATGAGATATGCTTCTTTTCTGAACCCTATCCCTAGCTTGATGATTCTACCTTTCAATAAAAGGAGGGCCACAGAGGATGTTATCTCTACTATTGCCAAGCTTCCTGAGTTTAAATATGTAAGTAATAAAAAACAATATGCCAGAAAGGATTGACTATATTTGACCTCATATTTCAATGTTAAAGAGAAAATCATGAGCAAAGCTATACTGATGTGTTATGTAGGAGATGCTCCTAAATTAAGTTTCCTTGTACAAATTAGAAACATTGACATTTAACTGGGCAATAAACTGAGGAAATTTCATTGCTCCTTACAAGACACCAGGCAGCTTTTACCTATTGACAGCTCACACTGGACGAGAGTCATCATTAAACCCTCCTGATGCAGCATATTAACAGCCATGTCAGAGTGACACCTATTTCTAGCATTAAGTTTTAAACTCAAAAATGAAGGCAGAAATACTTAGTGAACCATATTTTAGCACTATTTGTTTTTGATATAGTTATTTCAAAACACACATTTTAATAGCATTGCCAGCCAGGGCCAGCGCTTCCATTTAGGTAGACAATCGCCTATGGTGCCAGGATTATTGGTGGGCGGCATTTTGCCGGAGGGGGCAGCAGGTGGCTTCAGTTGACCTGCCGCAGTTGTGCCTGCGGAGGGTCTGCTGTTGTGCGGCTCCGGTGGAGCTGCCACAGGCACCACTGCGGCAGCTCCACCGGAGCCGCGGACCAGAGAACCCTCCGCAGGCATGACTGCGGCAGCTCCACCGGAGCCGCGGGACCAGCGCGCGGGGCGGCGAAATTGCCGTGCGCCTAGGACTCTAAAACCCCTAGCGCCGGTCCTGTTGCCAGCTCTAGCAATTATATTGCAAAACTCTTGGTATTTGGTGCTTTTCTTAAAGCCCCCTGTCATAAACAAATAGTAGGAGTTAATAGAACAGAAGAACTTTATATCTCTTTTCACTGTAAAGGGTTAACAAGTTCAGTAAGCCTGGCTGTCATCTGACCGGAGGACCAATCAGGGGACACGATACTTTCAAATCTTGAGGGAGGGAAGTTTCTGTATGTGCTGTTAGAATTTGGTTCTTGTTCTCTCTGGGTTCTGAGAGTGACCAGACGTGCAACCAGGTTTCTCTCCAATCTCTCCAATACAGGCTCTTATCAGTTTAAAATAGTGAGTACTAGGTAGATAAGGCGAGTTAGGCTTATGTTTGTTTTCTTTATTTGCAAATGTGCATTTGCTGGAAGGGTTTTAAATCGTGTATTTGACTGGAAGGAGTTCAAATTTGTATTTTTGGCTGAAAGGATTTTAATTTGTACTTGTATACTTAGGTGGGATGGGTATTCCAGGTCTATAGCTGAAAGACCCGGTACCTAATCCATTTTAATTAAATAAGATAATTTTACTGTTTTTTCTCTTTTTAATTAAAAGTTATCTTGTTAAGAACTGATTGTTTTTTATTTCCCTGGTGTTGAGCCCCGACACAGGGGTCGGATGCATCGTTACAGGACACTGATGGGGTAAAAGGAGAGAAAGGCTAAATCTCTCTGTGGTTAGGATTACTGTCTTTTCAGGGGAGTCTGGAAGGATGGGGGAAGGTGAATTGTCCTTCTGTTTGTGATTCAAGGATTATGAATCACAGTGATCTTCCAGGGTAATCCCAGGAGGGGAGCCTGGGAGTAGGCAATGGTGGAGGAAATGGGCTTTCTTTACTTGTGTTAAGAATCAGAGAGTCTGGGGTCTTGGGGTTTCCCCGGCAAGGTTTTGGGGGGACCAAGATGTGTACCAGGCACTGATTCCTGGTTGGTGGCAGCGCTACAAGTGCTAGCTGGTAACTGAGCTGAGGAATTCATGCTGGAACCCCATCTTTGGACGCTAAAGTTCAGAGTGCGGGAATTGTTACCATTGACACCTGCCACCCAAAGGCATATGATTATGTGAGAATTCTCGCTGTTCATTCTTTAAAAGAAATATGTTTGGTTTGAGGCCTCCTCATTGGGGACCTGAATATGTGAATAACTGAGTGTACTGTGAATGCTCGAAACCAGAAGGTAAATTAAAAGACCCTGAATTTATTATTTATTTATTAATTCCTCATGATTCTGTTGTAGTCCAACTCATGGTGTGAGCATTTGGGGCAGTGATAGGTTATATATAATCTGTTGGAAACAAAACCCTGTGAAAACTAACTGCTTGCCAGACATGGCAACGTTTAACGATTGTCCTGGGGAATACATAATTCAAATAAAAGCCCTTGGACAGTGAAGAATATTTCCATCTTGGAAAACTTCAGAAGAATGTAACAGCCCTTAAGTTTTCAAATCTTTGTCAATATCTGCTCTTTGAATGGTCTAAACTGGGACATTCCAACAGTAGTTTTTTTCATGTCCTTTCATGTCTATTTAATTTACTCAGTTTGAAAATGCAGTTGAGCAACGAGCACTGGCCAAGCAGAAGAGAGCTCTACAAGGCTGAAGCAGTAAAAGGAAAGACGACAAGGTTAATGTCAGTTTCACATGGCTACCCGCTAAGTCTGAGTAGAGGAAACTGGACTTTTAATTTCATATGCTTCTGCTGCTTCGAAATGGTTCTTGCTTTGAAAGGCAGGGCACATTTGATGGATTTTCTCTAACCCAGAGGTTCTCAAACTTCATGTCGCATGACCCTTTCTGACAATGAAATTATTACGTAAACGCCAGGAGCGGGGACTGAAGCCGCTGAGCCCACCTGAGCCCTGCTGCCCAAGTTAGGGGCCAAAGCCAAGGGCATGGTCCTGCGGCTCTAGGCAGGGTGGGGAGGCTTCAGGCCCCAGGCAAGTCTAATGCCAGCCTTGGTGACCCCTTAAAAACAAGATCATGACTCACTGGGATCAATCCGACCCATAGTATTGAGAACCGGCAGCTTCCTAGCTCAATCTTCCTCTCTTCTCCGAGCCTACGGTCTCCACCGCAATTGCAAAAAAGCAGAACTCTGAATTGAATCTGTTATCTGTGCTGCTACCGCAATAGACACTTAATCTAAGAATAATCTCGGGCCCTTTCACCAAGGTGGATAGATTTAAATCAAAGTGAGCAGGGAATCTTTATTTAAATAACCATATTTAAATCTTGCTTTGCCTTTATACTTTTTTTAATCTGGATTTTTATAAACAAAGAACTTAGTATCTATTATTGGTGAACTGAACTCCATGGGGGATGCTTGGTGGTTTTGAGATGGGCCTGCTAAACTAAGGGTGTGAGTTCAATGCCTGGGGGCCATTTAGGGAACTGGGGTAAAAATCTGGGGATTGGTTCTGCTTTGAGCAGGGGGTTGGACTAGATGACCTTCTGAGGTCCCTTCCAACCCTAATCTTCTATGTCCTTCAGGATCTTAGAGCTAGCAGATCTGATCCTTTCATACCAACTTTTTATTCAGAGGCTAGAGGAAGAAAAACAAGCTATCCTGCTTTTTTCAACTCCCAAACATTTTCTTAATTTTGAATGAGTTAGTCATTGAACTGAACTAGTCGAATAAACTGAAATAAAGAAAATTGAAACAATACAAGTTATGAGTTTCAGTAGAAATACAAACTGATTTCATGACACTCAGATCAATTTTATCTAATTTTTAAAAAATAATTTCTTCGATTCTCCTCACCTTTCCTTAAGTAGTTCAGGTGTTCATCTAATACAAGCAGTGAATCACTCATTTCCCTTAATGCTTTTATTCAGGGCAGTGACATTTCTATAATTGATATTTGTGTTTGCCATCAGTCATGAAATACATTTCTACGCTGTAGTCACAATAATTCTAAACAAGTATCCATCTTTGTTTAATGTCATCAAATGCCATAGTATTAAGAAAATATTGGGAACAGAATACAGGATTGCATACATTTCCCAACATGAGTACACATCTTTTTAAAATAAATAACCCACCTTCTCTTGTATGGAAAACTAACCCTTTCTAAGTGCTAAACTGGGATTCCCCAAATTTAAGAGAGCTGCCTGAGACAAAGCTCTTAGTAACATACACCTGCTTCTGTATGTTGATTGGCTGCTTAGAACATAGTCATTTATAGATCTCCAATGTGTAGAAGGAGATCCAGGTTCATCTTAACATGGGAATGTAGCTGAATGCAGAAAGGGCTAGGAAAATGCAGGTGGGTAATCAATCCCTTACTAAAAGTTTTATTGTTTTTTAATACTTCTTTTTTCAACAATTCCAGAAAGTTTTTAATTAAACATAACTAAGTAAAATAGAGCCGCTATCTACACTACAGCCTGCCTGCAATGCAATACAACTGTCAGGGAAACTGATCACAATGTGGTTGTTTCCTGCCAAAGCTAGCACACAGTTCTGTTGTCTGGCATAGATAGGACATCACCCATGTTCCCAACCCACAGTAAAGCTGTGGGCGGTTTGAACTGTGTCAAAGGTCAGCAGCATTGGAAGCAGGCTCCCCAAACAAGGTTGCAGTTGTAATATAGACGGGCCTTAATCTCTGGAGTGCTGACTGACACAAAATGACAGTTTGGCAGGGATGTATTTGCTTTATAAACTGAATTAATTTTCTGCTTTTGCCAAAATGAGAAATGTTGGTAGTATTTTTTACCAACAGTCACAATAGGTGGTCCTCAAGGAACACTATGGCTTTGTAACCACATTCCTATTAATTACACTGCTAGGTACAAGATATGAATTGCAAAATAGAATTGTGTTGCCTAGGAATATCCTAACTGAAATGCCAACAATGGCCTTGGAGAGATTGGAAGGGTGCCAGCTGCATGGCCATTCATCCCCTGCTGACTAATTCATGGAAAGGCATTTGCAATGGCTTCATAAAGAACAATTTAGCACCTTTCCAATCACACTTGCTTCCCAAAAAAAAAAAAAGGAAAAGAAAAAAGAAATAAAGGAATAAAAATTGGTAGAAGAGTAAAATGTTCTCGACATGACCAGAGCAGACGTCCATTAGACCTCAGGATTCCCTGGCAAAAAGCTTCAAAGCCACGCATGCTAATTATGTAAATCTATCTCTGTACCTTGTCCAGAACATTTATCAATTTAACATTACCACTGCCACACTAGTCGTGGAGACAAGTAGCCAATCTATAATTACTAACACTACATTTAACAATAGACTCAAAAGGACACACAATGTCTTTTTTAAAAATGTTTCAACATAGATTTAGTTCACTATGCCCTGTGTATATAACTGATTCACCCTTTGTGTGCTTTAGTCTCCTATTTATCTGTTTCAGTATGAATGAAATTCTATGTACTATTTACTCCTCACATTTACTTTGGAATCTGTATCATATAAAATAGATTTAAGACTATTGTCAAAGTTAGACTCAGGACTCACAGTTTGTCAGACCACTCTGTTTTATTCGCACAGCGCTCTGCTAATACACCCAGATAATGTGAGCACCATACAAGACACAAACTATCTTATTTATACAGATAAAAGAGTGGGAATTAGACAAAGGGACAAAGAAAGCAAAACCATAAAATTCACCTGGGGCACAGCATGCATATCCTTCTTCCTTACTAACTCTTATCCATCTAAGGCTAATACTTCACCAATTGCCCTTAAACGGTGCAATTATTCTATGTTAATGTCTGTATTCCTGACACCTGGATTGCAGCATTCCAACAATTTTGCTTAAAGGTACAGACAGCATTTCTTTAATCCTTTCTATTTTTACAATATAATTCATTCTACTTTCACACTATATAGGTTCAACTCTGGCAAAAAATGAAATGAAATAATAAATTAACAAGAAATATTTCTGCATCTAATTTTGAAGTAATGTCTATATAGCAGTTATTACCATGGCAGCTAGATACTTTAGCACCTTAATTATAGAAAATTAAGATGCAAAACATGATCCAAAATGGTCAATCAAATGCATCCTGCCTTAAAGATTGCTATATGCAGGCTATGATGGACTGCCAAAGGGAGTGAACTCTATTGATGGTGTCTCTTGACTGAAGTTCAAATCGCAAGCACTTTCCCAAGCAATAGGGGAAAAGCTGCCTCTTAAACAACTAAGTCCCAGACTATTTAGGACACAACAGAACCCCCAGTACCTTGAATCGCACCCAGAAGTGAATAGGAAGTTAGTGCAGAGATTTTAGCACAGTATTATATATTCCCATTGGCCCATGGGCCCTACTCTGACGTTATGATCTGGCTTTTTGCATTAGCTCGAGCTTCTGGACCACAGAGTATCCATCCCTAAACAGAGCTCACAGCAGTAGTCAGGCTTTTGGGAAACAAGTTATGGATGAATGGCTGTAAAGAACACATCAGAGAGATATAGCTACAGTCACCTGGCCAGTTGCAGATGGTGAAAAGCACTATGGGCCACCAGCGCTATTTGGAAATATACAATTAACAGTGGGTACAATAGGGCCTCATGGATCTGAACCTGTCTGGCAGAAGTTGGGTTTAGATAGTACGTGAATAATTTCCATCATCATCCAGATGCTTGCCGATCACCAACAAGCATCACTTCCCTATTATACAGGTTGAATCAAAACCTGAATTTCCATCCAGATCCCTCTCTCAGACACAGAGCGTGTAATCGGACTGTAGACCTATGTTCCCTCTAATTTTTTCTATCCATATGCGGAATGAATTTTGCTCTGTGTACCAATATGGAGGTGATGTGTCAGGGGAGTGGGGCCGAGAGGTTCAGAGTGTGGGAGGGGGATCAGGGCTGGGTCAGAGGGTTCAGGTGCAGGAGGTGAGGACTTCGGCAGGGGGATGCAGGCTTTGGGATGGGGCCAGGGATTGAGGGCATGGGAGGAGGCTCAGGGATGGGGCAGAGGGTTAGGGTGCGGGGGGGTGAGGGCTCCAGTTTGGGGTGCAGGCTCTGGGGTGGGCTCAGGGATGAGGGGCTCTCCCCAGCCCTCTGTCCCCAGAGCAGCACCTGGGCTGGGGGAGAGGTGCCTTCCCCCAACACAGCAGCTTGGGGACTGGGGCCGGGAGGAGAGATGCCTCTCCCTGGTAGCAGAAGCTCTGGGGCTGGAAGCCTCTCCCCACCACAGCAGCTCTGGGACTGAGCTATTCTTTTTAGGTGACAAATCTGAAGAACTGTCCCAGATTCTGGTGTTGGACAAACTGATAAATTAAACAGTAATAAGTCACCAGGACCAGATGGAATTCATTGGAAGAGTTCAGAAGGAATTCAGATACGAAATTGCAGAACTACTAACTGTGGTATGCAACCTATCACTTAAATCAGCCTCTGTACCAGATGACTGGCAGATAGCTAGTGTAATGCCAATTTATGAAAAAAGGGTTTCTGAGGCAATCCTAGCAATTACAGGCCAGTAAGCCTAACTACAATACCAAGCAAATTAGTTCAAACTACAGTATAGTAAAGAACAGAATTATCAGACATATAGACATAATATGTTGGGGAGGAGTCAGCACAGCTTTTGTAAAGGGAAATCATGCCTCACCATCTATTAGAATTCTTTGAGGGGGTCAACAAACAGGTGGACAAGGATGATCCAGTGGATACAGTGTACTTAGATGTTCAGAAAGCCTTTGACAAGGTCTCTCACCAAAGGCTCTTAAGCAAAGAAGGCAATCATGGGATAAGAGGGAAGGTCTTCTTATGGATCAGAAACTGGTAAAAACATCGGAAACAAAGGGTTAGAATCAACAGTCACTTTTCACAGTGGAGAGAAGTAAATTGTAGGGTCCCCCAAGGATCTATACTGGGATCTGTGCTGTTCAATGTATTCAGTGAGGTGGTGAAGTTTAAAGACAATACAAAATTACTCAAGATACCTAAGTCCAAAGCTGACTATGAAGAGTTACAAAGGATCTCACAAAACTGGGTGACTGGGCAACAAAATGGCAGATGAAATTCAATGTTGATAAATGCAAAGTAATGCACATTAGAAAACATAAGTCCAACTATACGTATAAAATGATGGGGTCTAAATTAGCTGTGACCATTCAAGAATGAGATCTTGGAATCATCATGAACAGTTCTCTGAAAATATCCGTTCAATGTGCAGAAACAGTCAGAAAAGCGAACAGAATGTTAGGCACCATTAGGAAAAGGGATAGATAATAAGACAGAAAATATCATAATGCCACTATATAAATCCATGGTATGCCCATATCTTGAGTTCTGTGTGCAGTTCCGGTCACTCCATCTCAGAAAAGATATATTGTTACTGGAAAAAGTACACAGTCAACAAAAATGACAGGGTTATGGAACAGCTTCTGTATGAGGAGAGATTAAAAAGACTGGGACTATTCAGCTTGGAAAAGAGACAACTAAGGGGGGATATGATAGAAGTCTACAAAATCACGAATGGTGTGGAGAAAGTGAATAAGGAAATGTTATTTAGCCTTTCATATAACACAAGAACCAGGGGTAACCCAATGAAATTAATAGGCAGCAGATTTAAAACAGAGAGAAATACTTCTTCACACAATGCACAGTCAACCTGTGGACCTCGTTGCCAGGGGATGTTGTGAAGGCCAAAAGCGTAACTGGGTTCAAAAAAGAATTAGATAAGTTCATGGAAGATAGGTGCATAAATGGCTATTAGCCAAGATGGTCAGGGATGCAACCCCATACTCTGGGTGTCTCTAATCCTCTGACTGCCAGAAGCTGGGACTGGACAATGGATCACTCGATGGATCACTCAATAAATTTCCCTGTTCTGTTCATTCCCTCTGAACCATCTGACACTTGCCACTGGGCTAGATGGACTATTGTTCTGAACCACTATAGTCATTCTTATGTTCAGACCTGAATGTAGGCTTATAAGCACCACATTTCCATGCAAAGGATTGCATTTAAACCCTTCTCCCTTTAGACATTCCTGTTCTCTATGCAGACCCTTCCCCTTTTCTTTTTTTTTACTATATGTTTGAGACTCAGAAAGCAGATACGAAATAGGCTTCAGACTTATGACTTCTGCTCAGAGCTGAGCACTCCACCTATGTGAACCCCTGCATCACCTCCATTCACTAAAGCACGACAAACTTGAGTTTCCAGTGATTTGCAGGATCGAGGCCTTAATATGAGGTAAAGTTGGTAACAATGAAGTCTATTATACTGTGGAACAGTCTCCTGGGGGAAGTGCTGGAAGACCCACTGGGAGAGTCATTCAAAACTATATTATATAGAGTCTTGGATACTTGAAAAATTAGCAATCAATATTTCCTACTAGGTCATCTCTTCTATCCCCCAGGGGCTCGGTATAGGATTGTTTTCCCTCAATCAAATGCAGTATTAAACCAATTCTGATAAATCCTTGACTGGCATATGCTATCCTGCCAATGCCAAGGGAGGATGCTTATGGTTACATACTTTTTTTCCCTCTCTAACTTGTGAATTATCTTAAGTCTCAAGTGCTTTGTCTGTGAACTTTATTCTCAAGTCTTTCATGAGTACATCTTAGGATTTCAGACTGGAAACACTCTCTCCTTTGTTCTTCATGTCTTTTATCTCATGCACTCAAATATTTTGCCATTCTGTTCATTAGCATCTATATTTATTGTATTGCCATCGCTTTCTCTCTCTCTCTCTCTCGCACACATCAATGTTAACATTCTAATTTTAGGAATAACTCCAAATTCTCACTTCCTGCTATTTAGTATCACTTCTGTCTCATCTTTCTTATTTGACATACACCTTACATCGAAAGCACCTGGCAGTAATGCTTCTTTTATTAATAATTCAGTTTCAGAAATTTAGACCATTAATACAAACATTACTTAGTAGCTGCACTCGTCTTTCTTCTCATTATTTGAAATTGGACGCAGGCAAGAACTTTTTTTAAAATTGAAAAATTCCCCCTACACCCACCCTATCATTTTCCTACATAATGTAACAGCCCTCTTGACATTCTTAAATTAATCAGTAATAAACTTGCAAAAATCTCTGCAGCACAATTGCTGTGTCTTCATCAACTGCTGATCAAAAAGCAGGGGTACCTTTTCAAGCACTGCCCATGAGGCATGAATAACAACAGCATTAAAAAATCATAGGATTTATGCTCTTACCTCTTGCACGTTGTGTTAAAAATTTACCCTGAAGTGTAACAATCTGAATGTCAAGTGATATACAATTGTTCTAGTGCTCTATCTCCTACTCTGCAGTAAACAATAATGGGTCATGGGACAGAACATCTGGGCCACAAATGACAAAAATGTTCCAAGAAAAATGGATTGATTCAGAAATGTGGAATTACAGCTTTGTTCCTCCTGAAAATGAGACAAATTAGAGTTTTTACTGAGCTTTAAATTGAATAAAAATATAAAAGGGGAAACTTTCTTGAAAAAGAAAATCTGTATACTGTTCAGTACTCTATAACAAAATTCAATCTGTGATTTTTATATCCACAGATACTAAATTGAGAAAAATCTAACAAGTAAATACATGTCTTCTAAGAGTTATGTTCTAATTTTAAAAACTAGTATTTGGCTGCTTCTCATGGTATGTATGCTTGCTCAACAGAAGGTGTTTAATTGAAAGCTGAACTATAATGGAGATAAAAGTAGCATTGGTTACATGTAAATCTTGCTTCTTGGTAATTAAAAGAAGCATTCAAACTGTGATTATATACAATTTGACTCTTTATCTGACCAATCATACCTTAAAATTTTTATTAAGACTGTATCTATGGTATAACAACAAGTTATTACCAAGTAATGTCTGACTGTCTTAGCCTTAAAGACAAACTCAAATAGGTGTTATTTTTATGTACCAATGCCCTTAGGAAAAAATAAAAATACCTAAACCATGGCTACTTTCCTGCTTTCTTCTTCCTAAGTATTCCCATGTTCCCATCTGCAATGCTTTTTTTGGTGTCTTGAAAAAATATTTATCACTTTAGAAATTCTAACTTGATAAGAAAATCACCCTTGAGCTTAAGTATGATTATTCATTTTTTTTTTTGTATTACTATAGAACCTAGGAGCCCTAGTCACGAACCAGGACCCCATTGTGCTGGGCATGGTGCAAACACAGAACAAAAGATGGTCCCTGCCCTAAAGAGTTACTGCCTCTTAATCAAAAGACGAGACAACAGACAAGAAGATGGGAATATTAGGAACAAATCAGACAGTATTTGGTCAGCCTGAGTGGCAGTGGTCTCAGCACACGAGTGGCCTAAGCACTAAAGATTTTTGTAGGGATTACGGTAAGGAGGAGTTTTAAAGAGGGACTGGAATGAGCTTTGCACATTTATGGGGAGCTTCTTCCAAGTGTGAGAG
The DNA here is from genome assembly GCF_003597395.2 of Chelonoidis abingdonii. Taxonomy (NCBI): domain Eukaryota; kingdom Metazoa; phylum Chordata; order Testudines; family Testudinidae; genus Chelonoidis; species Chelonoidis abingdonii. The sequence continues at coordinate 38,180,777 of NC_133785.1, read as the reverse complement.
GCAATATGGGAGAAAGCACGACCGTGCTTGGTTTACAAATGTAATAAGTAAGCAGTATAGGCTGGCATCACGGGACAATGGGCGTCTGTGATTTAGCATTAACTGTTGAGATGCTGGTAGGGTGGGGAAGGGTCATGAAGGGCCTTGAAAGTCCAGACATGTAGTTTATGTTTGATGTGATAGAGAAGCAAGAGCCAGTGGAGGGAAGCAAAGAGAGGAGTGACATGGTCAAAATGATGAGCTAGGAAACGTGAGAGGATGTGAGGGGTCTGTAAGGAAAAGTAAGCACAGGTCTCTGTCCAGAGGTCAATTTCACCCTCAGGGTGAATCCTGACCTCATTAAAGTCAGTCAATGGGATTTTTGCCATTGGTTTCAGCGAAATCAGGATTTCACTCTTAATGATCTGCGTGGAAGATTTTGTGCAAGGGAAACTCCACTACAGAAATAGCCTCGTGCTATACTTGCTGTATAAGAAACTTCTGCCATCCAAACCACAAAGCAACACTGGACATGGCATGAACGCATTGTTATTCATCTCCTGGGGAAGATTTCAAAAGGTCAAAGGCTCTTTATAATCCTCTGTGGTCTGGCTTTTAGAAAGGACAGTAAATGACCTTGGAAACATCCACAAATGGCAATATTCAAATATCGAATCATTTTTGATGTCTTGGTGATATCAACAAATGCAAATATACCTTGAAATACACATTGTACAGTAAAAGCTTAGTCAAATTAAATACCACAGAGACTGATTATAAAACAGATGTGGGCTTTCAACAGAGTTCTGCAGAACATAAATGAGAAAAACTATGGGTTTAAATCATTGTACCGTGAATTGTCAGGAGAATTAAAGATTTTCCATTAAGTTCTGTTCTTTAAAACCTCTTCTTTATGACTGTTTAGCATGGTGACATTTACTGCAGCCACAGCTTTTTGCTATAGTTTGACTTTTAACATGGAACTGCCAACGTAAGAAGTAGATGGGCAAGTCAGAAGATTTCCAAGAAATGATTAAATAGTCTGATCTGGGAGAATGACTCTTTTCCATGCTGACAAAGTGCTGCTTAACTTGGGGAATATAAGTAAGGTGAAAATATTTCTAGGCAAGGAGTATCAGATTAGGGGAACATGCAGTGTTGCATGATGCTGATGCTTCCTTCCATGATAAAATCCAGTGAATTAGGACGACAGATACAAGATGAATAGCGGTTAACTCTTCAGATTCTGATCAGCCAATGTTTTAACTCACACACAGTCTGTTTTTCTTATAACAAAACAGCAGAGAAATTCGATACAACTACAGCACAATCATTCCCAACTTAAATGGTCACATTTCAAGGGTGGGTGCTAGGAACTCTGGGCATGGGCGTAGTTTGGTGAGGTGAAGGGGGGCACTTCCCCTCCAAACAAAGATGAGGTGGAGGGGGTTGCATGGGGTCATGTGCCACTCCTCCCCCTGCCATTTCTGAACTGCGCTGAACTGCCCTGCAGGACTTGATCTGGTTGGCCTGCCTGGGGGTGGAGGGGGGCTCTGTCCTTTCCATGCTGTACCTTCCCCACACCCTCGGCACATTTCGGCTTGAGTGGAGAGGAGAGGGCAGGATGGAGCAGCTGTTCTCCTGTGCTCCAGATTTCTGCCTCAGCAGCTGTACGTCACCTCCTGGCTCCTAATGCCCATCTGTTTCCTGTACCCTGGTCATCAGTAGGCAGGATCAAACCTGGAATCTCTGGAGCTAAATGCTAAGGCTGTAGAGCAGTCTTATTAGTGTCTCTCTAAGTGGTCCCAGTGCCACTAGATGGGGCAGAGCACCACACCCAGGAGCTATGGGGTTACATACTTCCCCTAGCTAAAGGGGCGCGTCCCAAGCTTCAGAGACTTCCCAGTTGAAATCCCAGATGAGTCCCCATTTGTAACGCTGACAGATCCCAAGTCGTCAGTGGGTGGGATCGAACCTGGGACCTCTGAAGCTAAATGCATGAACCTGTACTGTATGAGCTAAAAGTGAGCTGGTTGGTCGGTCGGTCTCTTTTCTCCCCCTCCAGCTCCATCCCGGACACACCACATGATCCATCATCTACAGCCAAGCGCTGAGGTATAACTGCATCTGCTCCAACCCCTCAGACAGAGACCAACACCTACAAGATCTTCACCAAGCATTCTCAAAACTATGATACCCATACGAGGAAATAAGGAAACAAATCAACAGAGCCAGACGTGTACCCAGAAGCCTCCTGATGCAAGACAAGCCCAAGAAAGAAAACAAACAGAACTCCACTGGTCATCACATACAGTCCTCAGCTAAAACCTCTCCAATGCATCATCAGTAATCTACAACCCATCCTGGACAATGATCCCTCACTTTCACAGGCTTTGGGAGACAGGCCAGTCCTCGCCCACAGACAACCCACCAACCTGAAGCATATTCTCACCAGCAACCACACACCGCACCTTAGTAACTTTAACTCAGGAACCAATCCATGCAACAAACCTCGATGCCAACTGTGCCCACATATTTACACCAGTGACACCATCACAGGACTTAACCAGATCAGCCACAACATCACCGGTTCGTTCACTTGCACGTCCACCAATGTAATATATGCCATCATATGCCAGCAATGCCCCTCTGCTATGTACATCGGCCAAACTGGACAGTCCCTATGTAAAAGGATAAATGGACACAAGTCATATACTAAGAATGGAAATATACTAAAACCTGTAGGAGAACACTTCAACCTCCTGGACACACAATAGCAGATTTAAAGGTAGCCATCCTAAAACACTTCAGGACCAGACTCCAAAGAGAAACTGCTGAACTTCAGTTCATTTACAAATTTGACACCATCAGCTCAAGATTAAACAAAGACTGTAAATGGCTAGCCAACTACAAAAGCAGTTCCTCCTCCCTTGGTGTTCACACCTCAACTGCTAGAACAGAGCCTCATCCTCCCTGATTGAACTAACCTTGTTATCTCTAGGCGGATTCTTGCCTGCATATTTATACCTCCCTCTGGAAATTTCCACCACATGCATCTGACGAAGTGGATATTCACCCACAAAAGCTTATGCTCCAATTCGTCTGTTAGTCTATAAGGTGCCACAGGACTCTTTGTCGCTTTTTCCTGACCTTGCATCTCTTGTCCCTTTCACCCTTTACTCTAGCCTTAGGAACATGGTGCACTGTGCGAAAACTTTACTGCCTGGTCTGCATGTTACCAGGAAGCAGCCCACTTTGCAAAAGGCTTGATCGGTTCGCTCTCCACTGCAAACCCAGGAGGCTCTCTGATGATGTGCTTGCAGATCGAAGATCAGAAGAGCATGGGTTAAAGCTGACCTGAACTGCTGGCATTTGCAAAGGAGGGGACATGGCTTCTGCTTTCAACGGAGTGGACTGCAGATTGTTGGGATAGAGAGGACTATGGAAGTTGTCCCATAGAATCATGGGATACTTCTGGATAACTCCCAGAACCTGAGTCAAGCAGGTCTGCATCTATACTGCAAAGCAATATGACTCAGATCCTGGGTCTTAACTTGACTCGCACTTGGATCCTCCAGCCCTGTAGGGTCCTGGAACCCTGGGTTCAAGCCCTGGTTAGTGCAATTGCAGTGTAGATGCAAGGGGGGTTAGCCTTGAGCCTGGGATCAAGCACAGGCTTACAATGCAGTGCAGACATACCCTTAGAAGCCTGAGTGAAAGAGCTCAGAGACTGGGCTGAAGACCTTGGGGAGGACAGACAGCTTGGTGAACTCTTTGGTACACTGGAAGGAGTCCATTTTTGACTGTCAAGTATCAGGGCCAGCCGTGTTAGCCTGTAGCCACAAAACCAACAAGGAGTCCAGTAGCACCTTAAAGACTAACAGATTTATTTGGGCATAAGCTTTCGTGGGTAAAAATGACTTGGCCGGAGGCCTGAACCACTGAAGGCCCATTTAGTGAAGTCGCCAATTTACAGGGGACGCCAAGAGTGAGAAAAAGATTGTATACCACATCTAGCTGCTAGGAGGCACTTGAGAGGTGAGTGCTGCCCTATGTCAACAATATTGTTAAATGCAAGGATGAAAAGAACAAAAATAGCATCAGAATATTAGTAACCTTCATTTAAGTCATCAGTCCTTGGATGTTACAAGATAATCTGGTTTTCTCACAAGAAAGGAGAAATAAACATTATTTATCCTGGACAACTCTCGACACAATTTTATAGCTCTTTGGGGATTCTAAGGCTTTTATATAAGCTATTATTACTTGGAATTTTTCCAGCAAGCACAAGTATTAAATATAGCACCTGTACTCTAAGTTGAATCACCTGTTTATTACCCAAGGGAGCTAAAATCATTTAATAAAATATTATGGAAAGTTGATTAAAAGAGACCTCTTACACTTTTACAAAGTATTAATTTACCACAAAAGGTTAGGGGAGGAAACTAGAAAAAAAGATTAAAGTAGCTTTATGAATTATGACAATGAAGTTTTCATATGGTTTTTTTAAAAACCTAACTTTTCCTTAGAGAGTCGGTCCTGAGTGGCAAACCTATATCATACTTCGTAATTGTCAGCAAGCAAGGGGATACTTATACAAGCATATAACAGATTCTTACCTGCTACCTGAAACAACCTGACCTCCCTGCATAGATTGGTAACTATGCAAATCATCACTACTCTGTAGATGCCAGTATCTCTCTACCTGTAAAAAGTATGCAACTAAACATATTCAATATCACTGATTAAAAATTAACTGTTTCTCCATCTATATGGTTTGTTAAACACCAGAAATGAAAAAAAAAACTCTCTGTTGTCTAAAGTAATATAGCCCTCTTTATTGTAACTCAAAGGGCAAAGGATCATTGGGAAAACTAATAATCTGTTCCATATGTAATTTATATTGATATTTAAGTTAGTTCTGGGGAGATGATAGTGCTTATAAACCTATAATCTGACATTGCACATGTTCATCGCCCAATCCTACAAGCTTTACTAATGCAGTTAACACTTATTTATGCATCCAGTCCCACCGAAGTCAGTCTGACTACTTGTGTGAATCAGGTTTCCTTTCCTAAGTAACGGTTGCAAAATCAGGTCCTATGTTGTATAGAGAAATTACTTACTTTGCCTTGTATTTTTAAAGATCCATTTTCTGAGGGTCTTTTCCTTCTCTCTCTTGAAAAATAGTATTCCTAATTCATAAGCAGGAGGAAATGACTACTGGGAATAAAATTAGAATTCCTTGTAGAAGCTTCTCCCTCGGGTAAAGGTGTATTCAGCATGTGTGTAGCTAAAATTTCCACATCTCTGGTCCTGGCATTTAATTGGCAGGTGGGGGGGAGTAAAATGTGCAGGACTAGAATTTTAAGTGTTGGTTTAATAACCTTTATCCAGCTTGTTTCTGAATTATTTTCTTTCTCTCTGGAGAGGCTTCTAATGTCAAACAGTGGTATTAAGGTGAGTCATGGTTACTGAAGAGGCACAACGCACATGACAAAATTATTAATTTCAAGGGTGAAAATGTTGAGGTATTCCTTTCATTTCATAAATGCTCCTCTAAAAGGAGTACGTAATGTTAAATTCAAATTCCTTCTCAACAGCCAGTTGTAGTCTCAGTGGTGTCAAAAGCTGGAGACTTCGGTACACGTACTTTGCAAACAGCTCTAAATTAGACCATAAGGGACGTCTACACCAGGGCTGCCCGGGGGGGCAAGTGGGGAAATTTGCCCCAGGCCCTGGGCCCCACAGGGGCCCCCACGAGAATACAGTATTCTATAATATTGCAACTTTTTTTTTTTATGGAAGAGGCCCCCGAAATTGCTTTGCCCCAGGCCCCCTGAATCCTCTGGGCAGCTCTGGTCTGACCATGGGTGGCAAGTCGGAGTCTCCTCAATGCTGCAACATCTACACCAGGGTAGGCAACCTATGGCACACAAGCTGATTTTCAGTGGCACTCACACTGCCTGAGTCTTGGCCACTGGTCCGGGGGGCTCTGCATTTTAATTTAATTTTAAATGAAGCTTCTTAAACATTTTAAAAACCTTATTTACTTTACATACAACAACAGTGTAGTTATATATTATAGACTTATAGAAAGAGACCTCCTAAAAAGGTTAAAATGTATTACTGGCACGCAAAACCTTAAATCAGAGTGAATAAATGAAGACTTGGCACAGCACTTCTGAAAGGTGGCTGACCCCTGGTCTACACTGTTGTTTGAAGTCCTCTACCTTGAGCTAAGCTAGTGTGAGTGTGTCTCCCCGATCTCAGAATCGCAGCTCCCACTGTAGGCATACCCTTAGACTCAGGGCCGCCCAGAGAATTCAGGGGGCCTGGGGTCCTCAGCGGTGGGGGGCCTCTGCTTCAGCAGTAATTAGGCGGTGGGGGGTCCTTCCACTCTGGGACTCGCCGCCAAAGTGCCCCGAAGACCCGTGGGGGGGGGTCCCCGCCACCATATTACCCCCAAAGACCCAGCTCTTCGGCGACGGGTCTCGGTGCAGAAGGACTCCCCGCCGCTGAATTACCGCCAAAGACCAAGAGCAGAAGAATCTCCGGGGGCTCGGGGCCCGCAAGAGTTTTCCGGGGCCCCCAGAGCGACTGAAGGACCCCACTCCAGGGGCCCTGAAAAACTCTCATCGGGGCCCCTGCGAGGCCCAAAGCCTGGGGCAAATTGCCCCACTTGCCCCCCGCTCCTCTGGGTGGCCTTTCTTAGACTCTATAGAGGCACAAATATTTTAAATACAATAAAAAAATTAGACCAGCCATTCTACAACCGAGGAATAAAGGGATTCACGGATTATACAAATCAAATATGATCACTTTGAACTCTCACATCTATGGGCTGCTGGATTTTTGGTTTTATAGGACTCCTTACTTCCATACTACTCAGAATGTGTCAGACAGGAGAAGACCAAGAATAAAAGGTAACTATCAGTGACAATTTCTGGTTTTAATATTAAATTAAATCTCATTCCAGAACTGTTTGAGTCAGTGTTTGTCACAAGGACTAGCACAGAGTCAGCCAAAACAGAACCCACACCTGCTGTCTCTTTGCAGGTTGGGGAAAGACGTGAGAGTGTGGGGAGATACAATCCCTGGATCTAAACTCACAAATACGGTTTTTGGTTCATATCAGATTGCAAACCAGAATTTGAGGGGGATTAATTTCCAGATTCAACCTAAATCTTGACAACAGTTTGTGAGATTTAGGCACTGTTAAATCTGAATTTAAGTGAGAGACTTGATTTGGCCCAGAAATCTGAATTCTAGCCTAACCCTGATCTGGATCAAAACACTGCTTTCCTCAGCCCATTGCTGTTTAAGAACACAAGATTTGTTATACCAAAACAAACCAAGAATCTGTGTAGTCTGGTATCCTTTCTCAAACACTGGCTTATACTGGATGCTTTGATGGATGACAAAAAAACCATCATAATTGGGCAAATCTGTTACACAGAGAAAAATGCCTCTTGACTCCAGCTGGCCCAAGAATGAGCACTGATAGGTTTTATAATTGTCCTGGCCAGTGGAACCATAGATTCTATTCATATGTGTTCATGTAATGTTTTTTTTCCAAATCTTGCAAGCCTATTAACCTCCTTAATATCCTATGGCAGTGAATTCCACAGATTAATTATATATATATGGTAATTAGTATTTCTTTGGATCACTTCTACTTTTAACTACAGTTTTACTTTACTGAAGGCTCAATCCTTCCCCCACTGAAGTCAGTGGCAAAAATGGGAGCAGGAATCAGCCCTTTCTAGGAATTAACCTTGTATTTTGAATGCTAGTGATATTGATTTGGTAATGTGTTACAGATATTGTGATACTGCTCACTCTATATTGGAATGCATAGCATCATATATGCAGCCTAGATTTGCTTTCTGCTACATGTTCATGATAATGTATTCCCTCTCTGTTTTTATTTTTCCCCAGAGGCAACTGCTGTAACAAACCACTTGCCAGATATGTTGTGACCTAGAAATCTGCTCTTAAATGCTCATTATTTGGATTCTGAACCCAGCCTGCAATTTGAACCTCAGTGACTTGTAGCTAAGGACTTTCATGTTAGCATGTTATATAGTCACTGTTTTGGAAAAAAAAGAAGTCTAGTCTTTTTCAAAATGACAATGTGATGTGCTATAGGCAGTTTCACTATGACTTGTGTTATTTTTACTAAATTACAGTTATAACTCAATTTATGAAGATTCTCTTTGGATGCTATCTTCGCAATATATCATCCACAATCACACCCACTCTCAAAAAATGTGTCTTCTAAATCCATTCTTGATGATGACGAGGATGATAATGAAAGCACAAACCAAATGACCTAAATTTCAAAGCCAGAAACTGACCTACAAGGTTAAGAGCAGTGAATATTATAGTACTGCATTAGTGACACTACAATTATGGTCAAGATGGCCATTACAATCTAAACCCCTATTTTCAGTTGCTTCAAGCTTTCTTTAAAAAATTTCTTTAGCTCTCAGGGGAGGTAGAGGCAGATGAAATTTATCCTGTTAATTTTAAGTTCCAGGGTAAATGTTTGGAAGATTTGTAGAAAATCCATTGTTGTTTCTGAGTTATTAGTGCATGAAAATGTTTCATGTTTTTTTTAAAAAAAAAATCAGATTTCATGTTTGACTCACTCAAATACAGGGACAGATTCTGATCTCAGTTACACTTGAGTACAGTAAAAGTGGAGTCACATGATTGTAACTAAGATCAGAATTCATCAAGGAAAACTAGCTTTACCAGGTTTGGGACATTTTAAAGAAATTAACAAAAAAGCAACTAAAAATAAGACAATGTGCATGCATTGTGACGTCCTATACTTTTATAGAACTAAATACAAAATATGTCAAATGTAGCATTCCAGATCCATGATAAGCACAACTGCATTTATCAATGATTAGACATTTTGACTGATTACATACATGTAAAGACACGTTTGTGTTTATTTGTATAATGCACAAGCATTTATTTATTTTGCAGAGGAAGATGTTCCAAATTTATGAATAAACTGTGCAAGAAGTGGGTTACTGAACCCAGAACCTACTTGAAAACACTGTGGAATTGGGTTATTTCTGAAAACCTCTGAATGGATTTGAGAATTGTTTTTGTGCCTGGACTGATTCTGTTTGCCCTGACTTCCTCATCCCCCTAATTGGGATTTCATGCATCTTTTTCTTTGAATACAATATTCTTAGATTAATCTTAATCAGACTCCAGTTTAATTTAGTGCCTAGTTTAATAAAGTAGTTCATAGATTTCAAAACCAAGTAGATAATTACAGTCATCTAGTCTGACCACCAGCAGATCCAGGCCATCAAATTTCGCCAAAGAATTCCTGCGTGAAACCCATAACTTCTGGGTCAGCTACAGACCATCTTATAGAAAGATCCAATATTCATTTAAAGTGACAGATCCCACAACATTCCTGGACAAATCGGTCTAATAGTTAATTATGCTCATTGTTAAAAAATCACCTTATGTCCCGTTTCAACTTCCCCAGCGTTAACTTCCAGCCTAGATGTGTGAGTACAGTACTTAAAGTGGCAGATATTTTAGGTCCAAAAGATAACCAATTTAAAATGTGTTAACTAGTGGAAATTGTCCTCCTACTTGCAACATTATATATTTTAAAATCAGCTATTGAGTAATTTCAAAAAACCCTATTACCTAATGACTCTGCAATATTTTTATGCCACTTGTATGGAGATAACAGTCCAACCATCTAAAGGAGCAATAACAGCTAGGTGCTCTTCATAAATTGGTAAACAATCTAAAAAAGTATGTAGCCTTTGGGAATTAGATCCATCTCAGCTTCCTCATAATCAGATAGTGGCATAAGGAAGAAAAACCTTCCTGCTTTTGGATTTCCTAAGGCTACACCCACTCCTCTATATGCTCAGTGCCCCAGGACTGGAATACTGTACCTGCCTCTATATAAGGCTATATAATGAAGGCAGTTCCACATGACTAGCTTGTACAACACACACATCAGCCTGATTCCTGAGCATGACTAACTGCTGAGAGTACTCTCCTCTGGATCCCTATGTATTTCCAGATCCAACTCAAATGCCTGGACTTAAGTGTCAAGACTCTCAATGGTCTACAGCTATTTCAAAGACACTTTTCTACTGCGTTCCCAGCCAAGTGCACTCATCTGGGTTACAAACAAACATTAGCTATGGTGAAACATGGAGAATGCCTTGCTTCTGGCTCCTGAGTGTCCACTGAAAGAGATCACGTCTTAATATAAAGATCAGAATGAGCCTGGATATCCATCTTATAACAACTCAGCTTTGGGATGGAAGGCAAGAGACAGACAGTGATTTTACAAGTTTAAGTGACCAAACCAAAGGACACCAGAAAGAGATTTCCTTTCCAATATTTCTGATGCTTATTCTAATATTGTATTTGGCACCTATATACTGGGATAATTAGTGCCCTATAGATATCATCACTAGACTGGGTTGCACTCCCTAAGAAACAGAGGGATTAAAATTAATTGTGACAAATGGAACATTAGTGAGGAAAGAAATGTTAGTTAATTTCCTGCCAGGTGGAAAATAACTACTAAGACTAAAAGATTTAAAAACTAAACTGAAATGTAAAAATTGTAAAGCCTACAGTTAATATATGAATAGGTATTAATAAAAATTCTGGGGTTAGTAACTAAATTAGGCAAGATTAAACTTTATCGAAAAAGAGAAATACTTATTGAAATCCCAGCATACCAAACAATCGGTATTTGCTTTATTTTTAGCTTATTTTAGTATTCTTTTCATGAGAGGGGTTAAAAAACAGTACAGCTCCTTGGAACCATGAGTACATTAGGTGTCATTTTTCTTGCATATGCTATTCAGCTTTTACACAAAGTTTTTAGCAGTGCATTAACACAGAGAAATAAATCTGAAATTGACTTTGTGGATTGATTTTTTTCTTCTACTTTAAAACACTGTAAATTAATGTATCTGCATATTTTATGCTATACTGGTAAAGCTCAGTATTCTATTAACAATTGTTTTACTGATCAAACTCATGTGTTTGGCTTTAATATAGATATTGGCTGTTTTAAGTTATTTACATTACTAAACTTGTGATGTTTAATGGGTATGTGGTGCCACAATAGGTTATAATGGCCACATGTCAGTTGCCAAGGGAATCCATAGGTTATAGCTTTTAATTTTACCTAACCAGCCATGGAGGTGAGGGGCAGAACATAGAGAACAGGGGATCAAAATCAAATTAAAGTTCTCTGGGTGGACTTTAGCTAGGCATGCAACCAAAGTCCCAGGTTTGTCTGATGAGTGGACAGAGGAGCTGAGTACTTACCTTGAATGCTCGGTTGTACCTCCCCATGAGAACCAGATCGAAAGCCCGCTGAAGTCAATGGAAAGAGTCCCACTGTCTTCAAAGGACTCTGAATCAGCCCCTAAATAATTAGCAGCTCATGCTCTGACTGACTGACGCTACTGACAAATATTTTCTCTGACACTTAAGGCTGAGAATGGAGATGAGAGAAATTTATTTTACTTTTTCAACCAGGAATGTGGTTAACACCCATCATTCAACAATTCCTGTATATCATGAAGTGTTGGCCTTTTTAGCTATTATTCTTTCAAATCCAGGTCAATTTTTCTTGTGTTTTGGTATTATTTGAAAGTAGTTCTTTACTAATGTTCTAGGCTAAATAAACTGCACATGTTTTTCTGTTCCCCTACATGGAGGAGACTGAGTCACAATATTTAAACCACCCGTAGTGGGACACTGCAGAGGGAGCAGAGCTTAATGTGACAGGCTTCAAAGCACAAATTGCCCTGTGTGGCCACCTAATCAAATAGAAATCAAAGATCACCATAAATATTATCAAAGGTGCCATATGTAAAGAACTGTGTTGAGAACACTGTACCTAGTTTCCATATGGACTTCAGAGTATTTGAGTGCCTCCCAAAACTAACAGAGAGCACATTCTGTGGCACACAGTTTTCTTACCATAAAATAAGATTTTTTTCTTTAGCTGCTTTTAACTAAATAAAATATTAAAATTAAATGGCTGGATACAATAGGGAGGCAATTTTCCAGGAGAATGCTTCTCTTTAAAGGTATATGCAATTAGCATCCTATGCCTCTTGTCAACCACCCATAAAAATGAATGTGTTCGGTTTTATGATAAACTATATGTCATTATAAATCTGGTATTAGACAACAGTATGTTAACTCTCCTGCAACAAAAAGCGAAGAAAAAGCCTGGTCACTGAGTTTTCTTAGGGCCTCTTTTCATAGATTTTTAAGGCCAGACAGAACCATTCTTTTCATCTAGTCTGACCATAGAATTTCACCAAGTGATTCCCGCACCAAGTCCCTAAAATCTGGGTATGTTACAGCATATGATTTAGAAAGACATCCAATCTTGATTTAAAGAGTCTAAAATGGAGAATCTACCAAATCCCAAAGTAAGTTGTTATAATGGTTAATTATCCTCACTGTTAAAAATGTTTACCTTATTTCTAGTCTGAATTTGTCTAACTTCATCATCACTTGTTGGATCTCATTATGCCTTTGTATGATAAATGTAGTCAGGGGTGGCTCCAGGCACCAGCACTCCAAGCCTGTGCCTGGGGCGGCAAGCCATGGGGGGTGCTCTGCTGGTCGCTGTGAGGGCGGAAGGCAGGTTGCCTTCAGTGGCTTGCCTGCGGAGGGTCCGCTGGTCCCGCGGCTTCGGCGGACCCTCCATGCTTGGGGCTGCAAAATGTCTAGAGCGGCCCCTGCATGTAGTTATTTATAAACTGTGATCAAGTCACCTCTTAACCTTCTCTTTGATAAACTAAACAGACTGAGCTTCTTTAGTCTCTCTCTGGAAGCTGACTTCACATCATTTTTGTATCTCTATTCTGAACCCTTGCCAATTTATCAATGTCTTTTTTAAAGCATGGACACCCGGACTGGAAACATTATTCTACTAACAGTAAAGACATCTCCCTGTTTCTTCAGCTCCACATTCCCCTACTCATGCTTCCAAAGAATTCATTTGCTCCTAGCCACTATATTGCACTAGGAGCTTGTGTTCAGTTGTTCATCCACCATGATACTTAAGACCCTTTCAGAGTCACTGCTTTCCAAAATATATTCCTCCACCCTATACTTGTGAGCTACATTCTTTGTGCCTAGAAGTACAACCCTGCATTTAGATGGATTAAAACACATATTGTTTAACTGAGCCAAGTTTACCATGATATCCATAATTATCTTCCCAACTTATCTGTGCTTATTGCTATTTACCACTCTATCCAATTGTCACCCACAGTCTTCACTAGCGATGGTTTTAGATGTCTTTCAGATAATTGACAAAGATATTGAATATCACTGAACCAAGAACAGATCCGTGTGGGACCCCACTAAAAACATCCCCACTAACTAATGATTGATGATTATCCTCTGAGATTTTGTAAGCATTCTGTCACTTTTAGATCTATTGGAGCTGCAGGGCAGCATGTTCTACTTCTGAAAGATGTAAGGCTGCAGTGTAAATAAGTTGCTACAACTATATTATTGCTGATGCAACATATTGTCAGCAGGAAGATGAAATTCACCATAGAAAGACTTTTTTGAAGTTGTAGAAAGAATGAAAAAATGACAGAATAGCGTCTGACTGTCATTATCATATTTGTATTTATGGATCTCTTTTCTGACTACCTGAAGTTTCACGCACACTTTATCCTTCATTGGGGTTTTTTGTGTTTTTTTTTTTACTGGGATGAGGACACCATGGCTAAGCAGTGCACAAAAACCCATGTCAAAAAGGCATCATCAGATAGCAGCATACAAGGTAAGGGATGCGTGACTTTGAATGGATTTAAAATATGGGCATGGAAATTTATTTTTAAACATCTAAGGGAGCAATGCCTATCTTACTACCAGTTGTGTACTGGTTCTCAACAAAGGAGAACTTTCCATCATAATGAACAGAAATTGGTTAGCACTATATTACAGGCTCAGCAGATAAACCTCAGTTCATGCTGATACTGCTACTTTAGATCCCCAAAATACTGTTCACAGCAATGCCTACAGTATGATGGGACAAATTTATAATTTATCTCCACATATACTGCACTGACCACCACAGCATTTAGCTGCAGCACACACACACAAATATCATCATCAATTTATCAGTGTCCATGACAGGCAGCAATACTGAAAAAGGAAGGCTTAGTGTAGGTGCAACACAGGCCAAAGTTTTGGCTGAGAAGTTGAGCCTGGCAACACGGTCTGGCAGCTAAAGAACTCCAGCCCCAGGGTGAGGCCTGGAGGTCCAAGTTCAAGTTTTGAGGACCATCTACAAAAGTGCTTCAGCAGATCTCAACCGCGGCAACGGTGCACAAGGAGGGAAGCAGTTTCTAAAGTCGCATTGTCCCCTAAAAAGACTTCAGATTAAGTTAATGCCAATTTTCACATCACAGTGAAGAAACTCTCATTCCTCTTCCCTCCAGAAAATGAAACAACCCTCACTGGCCCACCACACACATACAGCTGGTGCAGACCACCACTTAATGCAAAATGCAAACAGTGCCCTATCACTGGTATCTGAAATCTGCACAAACAAAAGACACCGGACACTGGTTTAGAACACAATTTTGCATCATTTCAGCGCCTTAAGGTACTGCATAAGACTCGTATAGTAACTGAGACACCAAAGCTAGTTTCTCTACCACTTTTATATTTTCATAAAAATTACCCTGTAGTCTTCCAATATTTGATTAGTTATTGTTTAAAGGAACAACTTTAGTTTACACACCTAAATTTCTGCAAATGTTGTAATTATTTTGTTTGTTAAAGATAATAAGTATAATTCAGCCAGATAACCATACTCTACCCAATTTCATGTGTGTAAGTGCACATGTACAATACAGCCTAAATAAGATACGTGTAACCAAAACAAATGATGTTAGGTATAGGAACAATACAGAAAATTATAAATTTGCATACCATACCTCAAAATGATGATAGAGATAATCAGAAAGTAAAGGAGAATGAGTTTAAAATGAATGAGAATTGCCAAGGCTATTAAGAAAAAGACATCACGCCTACCTCTTCTCTCCATGGATGCTTTCTATTCTACCTCAGTCTATATTTGCGCTGTCAACAGCACTGGGCCTTCAGCAGCAGAAGGAATAGTTAAAACAAGACCCTTTTCAGAAAATCTAACACTGTTTATGTTCCAACACAATAGGTACAATCATATACAGTATGTATTTGAAGCCAGTTCAACAGATTTAGCATTTCAAGGTGAAAAGTTCCTAATTCGCATTGCAAAGCTATTTTAATGTAAAATAGGTCTGACTTGTGCAATGGGATTTCATCAGTGTATCATTACAGATAAATGGCACCCCTAAAACTGAACTGTTCTGTTGGAACATCATGCTACGTCATAGCAAGAGTGGCAGTAACTGGTACAGTTAAGGTTGTATAATGGTTTATATTCTAATTCCATGTCAGTTCCTCAGCATTTTTCAAAACTTTAATTTTTAATTTGAGTGAGAAATTTTCCAGGCTTGTAAAGGTGATCAATTATAAAGAAGGTCTGAGAAAAAATAAATGAGCCATTTTTTGATAAGGGGACAGTGAAAAAAATACAATTTGCTGATTATATTAAAAAAAAGTGTGTTTTTATTTGAACACCCCTACAGCAGCAAACAGAAGGGATTAGAAATTTAAGTGGGTCTGGAAAACAGCCCTGTTACAAGGAAAGTGCCTTTGATAATTCTGATGCACATTTATTTAGGCCCCTTGAAAATTACATACATGAGCAATGTGTTTTGTGCAGGGTTTTAGCAAAGCTCCTACTGAAGCTCTTTGTGTTAAGAAAACATCACGGAGACACAGTTAAGAACTCAGGGTATAGCTACACTACCCGCGGGATCGGCGGGCAACGATCGATCCAGCGGGGGTCGATTTATCGTGTCTAGTCTAGACGTGATAAATCGACCCCCGAGTGCTTTCCTGTCAACTCCTATACTCCATCGCCGCGAGAGGCGCAGGCAGAGTCGACGGGGAAGTGGCAGACACCATAGTAAATCAATCTAAGTACGTCAACTTCAGCTACATTTTTCACTTAGATCGATCCCATCCACCCCCGTGTAGACCAAGCCTCAGTCAGGAAATGCCTCAGTTAAGGCTGCAAACACAACCTTAGTTCTGCCCTCTGGGTAAAACTCCAGCCATCTATGAATGCCAATATTTGCATTGTGTTTCCTGAGCCCCTTAGCCTCCATTGCAGTATAGCCTTCAATACCTTCTCAATGGTTTGGAGTCCCCCCAGTAAATCTCACTTCAAGACGAAGTTAGGAAAGAAGGGATCCACTCAGTACAGGGTAGTGTAGTGTCATGGTACAGTTCCCCACTCTGAACCTTAGCGACCAAAAGATGTGGTACCAGCATGAATTCCTCTAAGCTTAATTACCAGCTTAGAACCTGTAGTGCTGCCACCAACCAGGAATTCCAGTGCCTGGTATACTCTGGTCCCCACAAAATCTAGCCTGGGGACCCCAAAGACCCAGACCCTCTGGATCTTACGACAAGGAAAGTAAACCCTTTCCCCCACCGTTGCCTCTCCCATGCTTCCCCTCCCTGGGTTACCCTGGAAGATCACTGTGATTCAAACTCCTTGAATCACAAAACAGAGAAGGAAACATTCACCTTCCCCCCTACCTTCTCTTTCCCCCATCCCAGACTCGTCTGCCTGAAAGACAGACAGTAACATCCTGGACACAGATGAAGAACTTGGCCTTTACCTCTAGATCCCCGCTTTCCCCTCCTCTCCCCACCAATTCCCGGCGAATACCAGACACCCGCCCTGGGTCTCACACCAGAATAAAAACAATCAGTTCTAAACAAGACAACTTGGTGAATAAAGAGAGAAAAAAATTATCTTTTTAAATTAAAATGAATAGGTACAGGTCTTTCAGCATAGACACTGGAATCCCCCCAGCCCCATAATATACAATACAAATTAAAATCTTGTCACCAAAAAACAAATTGAACTCCTTTTAGCCAAATCACTAATAAACTCCTTCCAGCACGAAATGCACAATTGCAAAATAAAGAAAACAAACATATAACTAAACTCGCTTAAATCTAACCAACCTCACTATGTTCAACTTATAAGAACCTGTATCAGGGAGATTGGAGAGAAACCTGGTTGCACGTCTGGTCCTCTGAGCCCCCAGAGTGAACACACAAAACTAACAGCACATTACATCCCTCCCTCGAGATTTGAAAGTATCCTGTCTCAACCTTGGACTCCCGTAATTTCTCACGTTCAGGTGGACGCAGGCCTACTGAACTTTGTTACCCTTTTAGTCAAAGGTTTAAAGTATTCTGTGCTACTTACTTTCTTTCTGTTTATGGAACATTGTAAATAACCCTGATCCTGCGGGTTACTGTTAGATTACTTGGTTCTACTGTGTTCTGTGATATTTCAATAAATTATCAACGTCAGTCTTAATCTCCCCACAGTGTGTGAGGCGAGCCAAGGCTGTGGAGAAAAACCAATTTCACCCCATGCCACAGTCTACACGCTATCCTGATCCTGACCGCAGGAGACAAGTTGACACTACCTGCAGGGCTGGTTCATGAGTGGCTGAACTATTCTGAAACCAATACAGTATGTAATGTATATACTTATTATCTTTATTTGATATACTAACCATCATGTACCCGGCATTCTTACAAAAGTCACATTCAGCAGTTACAAAGACCAATTATGCCCAAAGACACTCTGCATCTCTAAATTGTGCTGTACAAGCTGTCCAAATTAATCGAAGGAATGCTGCCGGCACGGAGAGGCAGGGTTCAGATAGTCATGATCTCCTACCTCACAACACAAAGAGGAAGATGCCACGGCCCCATTGTTGCTGGAGAGTTAGGCTTTTGCCTAATAGCCATAAGTGTACTTAAAAATGACTTCTTTCTTTCATAACTTCTGTATTTGCTTTATTATGTTTAATTAATTTTTCTTTCCTTGGAAATGTTCTAGTATCTTGAATAACGTTCACTTTAACTGTCTACATACACTCGCTAAACAAGTAATGTATTCTATTATTAGACCACGTTCTTGTTTGCTTTTTGAGTTACGATAAACTCAGTTACTAGTAGCTTGGTTTTTTTGTAGTTGCCTAGTATCTAAATTTTTACTGGACACATCCAGTTTATCTCTATTTTTCACTGTAGTAACGTTCTAATAATCGTGACCTTTAATATTTGACACTTTTGACATTATTTTGACCAAAG
The DNA here is from genome assembly GCF_003597395.2 of Chelonoidis abingdonii. NCBI lineage: Eukaryota > Metazoa > Chordata > Testudines > Testudinidae > Chelonoidis > Chelonoidis abingdonii. The sequence goes on along the minus strand of NC_133785.1, from coordinate 38,162,498 downwards.
TTAATCATCCAAATCTATTTTGCGACAAGTCAAATATCACAGCCTAGACTGTTCCATAATGGGGTACAACACGAAGACGGTTCTTCACCCTATGTATTTTGTTCTTCAAGTGTGTTGTCTTTCATTTCTAGTTAGGGTGTGTGCGCAGCGGATGTTTCCTTGGAAATGAGTTTTTCCCTGCAACCCCCGGTAGGTCGGCTGGGTGCCCCTCTGGTGTGACGCCGATGTTACTCCTGCCCGACCTGACCAACGTCCTCGTTCCTTTTGCTGCTACTGCGACAGAGGGAAGGAGCCGGGTGTGGATATGGATATGGCAACACATCTCAAAGAAACAAGCAAGTACAAAAGATGAGTAACCGTCTTTTTCTCTCGAGTGGAATTGCTCATACCATTCCATTAGGATGATTCCCAAGCCTTACCTAGGTGGTGGGGGTCAGAGTGAACCGTCGCAGAGTGTAACACCTGCGGAGAGTCCTAAAGGCTGCGTCCATCTCTGGACTGCTGAACCAGGGCATAAATGTAAAAAGGTGAAGGTATGCCACCCCGAGACCATGTACTGCTGGGACATATCTCATGGATGGGCACATGAGCCAGGAAAGCAGTAGATGAGGCTTGAGCCCTGGTAGAGTGTGCAGTGAGGTGGCTCGACGGAACGTGAGCCAAGTTGTAACAGGTGCGGAAGCATGATGTTACTCAGGATGAAATCCTCTGTGAGGAAACGGGAAGGCCCTTCATACACTCTGCTACCGCGACGAAGAGTTGGGGGGTTCTGTGGAAGGGCTTTGTCCGCTCGATATAAAAAGCGAGCACTCTACAGACGTCAAGGGAGTGCAGCTGTTGCTCCCTGCGCAATGAATGTGGCTTTGGGAAGAAGACAGGAAGGAAGATCTCCTGGTTAACATGGAAGGCCGATACCACTTTGGGGAGAAAGGCCGGGTGTGGTCACAACTTCACCTTGTCTTTGTGGAAGACAGTATATGGAGGGTCCGCTAAGAGAGCCCGGAGCTCAGAAACTCGTCTAGCCGATGTGATGGCTACAAGGAAAGCGGTTTTCCAGGAGAGGTAGAGAAGGGAGCAAGTTGCTAATGGCTCGAACGGAGCCGACATAAGCCTGGTAAGAACCAGATTGAGGTCCCAGGTTGGGGTGGGGCGGCGTACCTGGGAGTATAGGCGCTGCAAGCCCATGAGGAATTGAGATATCATAGGATGTGAAAACACGGAGCGGCCATTCTCCCCTGGGTGGAAGGTAGAGATGGCTGCCAAGTGCACCCTCAAAGAAGATACCGCTAGGCCCTGTTGTTTAAGGGACCAGAGGTAGTCCAGGATGGTGGGGATGGGGATCTCAGCGGGAAGGACGTTGTGCTCTTCACACCAGCATGTGAAATGCTTCCACTTGGCCAGATACGTTGCTCTAGTGGAAGGTTTTCTGCTGCCCAGGAGTACTTGTTGCACTGGGGTACAGCAACGCAATTCAGACTGGATCAACCACTCAGGAGCCATGCCGTGAGATGGAGAGACTGTAGGTCTGGGTGACGCAGTTTGCCGTGATCCTGAGTTATCAGGTCCAGGTGCAGAGGTAGTGGGATAGGGTCGGCTACTGACAGGTCTAGCAACATGGTGTACCAGTGCTGCCTGGGCCACGCTGCAGCGATCATGATCAAGCGGGCTCTGTCTCTGAGTACTTTCAGTGGGACCCTGTGGACAAGCAGGAACAGTGGAAAGGCGTATAGCAGGTGAGTCGTCCACGCTATGAGGAAAGCATCTGCTATCGAACCCTGTGAGAGGCCTTGAAAGGAACAGAACATCTGGCATTTCCTGTTCTCGCGGGACGGGAAGAGGTCTACACGGGGAAATCCCCACTTCCGGAGGACCGAAAGAATAAGGTCTGGGCGAAGCGACCACTCGTGGGAAAGGAAGGATCTGCTGAGGCGATCTGCCAGAGTGTTCCGAACCCCCGGGAGAAAGGATGCTATGAGGTCTATAGAGTGGGCTATGCATAAGTCCCAGAGTAGTAGGGCCTCGTGGCAAAGGGTCGAGGACCTTGTCCCGCCCTGTTTGTTTATATAGTACATGGCTGTCGTGTTGTCGGTGAATACCGACACACAACGGCCTTACAAGTGCTGTTGGAACACCTGGCAAGCAAGGCGGACTGCTCTCAGCTCCCGGACATTGATGTGCAAGGCCAGTTCCTGAGATGACCACAGGCCTTGCATGCGTAGACGTCCGAGGTGAGCACCCCAGCCGAGAGATGACACGTCCGTCGTCAGGGACATAGAGGGCTGGAGCGGATGGAACGGCAGCCCTGCACACACCAGGGAGGGGCTCAGCCACCATTCGAGGGAGCCTAGGATGCTCGGGGGAATGGTGACGATCATGTCTACGGCATCCCTGCCTGGTCGGTACACTGAGTTCAGCCACGATTGGCGGGGACAGAGGCGCAGTTTGGGGTATTTCATCACGAATGTGCAGGCTGCCATGTGACCCAGGAGATTGAAGCAAATGCAAACCGAAGTCAACGGGGCGGCTTGCAGACTCTGGATGATCACCACCATTGTCTGGAACCGGGGCAGCGGTAAGCAGGCCCTGGCAAAGTTGGAGTCCAGGGTGGCACCAATGAAGTCTATCCTCCGAGTGGGAATCGGAGTAGATTCTTCTGCATTGATCATTAGGCCTAGATGTAGGAAAAGGTCCTTGATAATGCCGACGTGATGGATCACCTATGCCTCGGAGGTTCCTCGGATAAGCCAGTCATCTAGATATGGAAAAACATGTACCCGACAGTGGCGGAGGTGAGCGGCGACTACAGCCATGCATTTTGTGAATACTCTTGGGGCTGCAGAGAGGCCGAACGGTAGGACCGCGAACTCAAAATGTTGGCGGTTGACTACGAATCAGAGGAACCTCCTGTGAGGTGGGTAGATGGCTATGTGAAAATACGCAGCTTTCATGTCGAGGGCGGCATACCAGTCTCCAGGATCCAGGGATGGGATGATGGTCCCCAGGGATACCATACGAAACTTCAAACTTTATCATGTATTTGTTGAGTTCCCGCAGGTCCAGGATAGGTCGGAGACCCCTTTTGCCTTGGGGATTAGGAAATATTGGGAGTAAAACCCCGTGCCCCATTCGTGTTCCGGTACCTCCTCTATGGCTCCTTTGGCGAGGAGCATCTGCACCTCCTGGAGGAGGAGTTGCTCGTGAGAGGGGTCCCTGAAGAGGGACAAGGAAGGGGGGGCATAAAATAAATTGGAGGTGATACCCAAATTCCAGTGTGCGTAAGACCCAGCGATCTGACATTAGCCGGGACCACACAGGGAGGAAAAGGGAGAGGCAGTTGGAGAAAGGAGAGAACAGATCGTTTGACAACACTGGTATGATGCCCTCGGGCGCACTTTCAAAAGGAGGGTTTCGGCCCTGTGGAAGGTTTGGGGGGACCTTGGTTCTGGCCCCCTTGGTTACCTGACTGCCTCCAGTGACCAGTTCTACCCCGCCTTCTAGCAAAGTCCTGTCTCTGTCTGGGCTGAGGGTAAGAGCTGTGTGGCTGGGGGCGGAACGGCCTGCGCTGAGTCACTGGCGTATGCATGCCCAGCGAGCGCATAATCACCCTGTTGTCTTTCAGGCTTTGGAGCCTAGGGTCTGTCTTATCTGAAAACAGGCCTTACCCTTCAAAGGGGAGGTCCTGGATTGTATGTTGGAGCTCCGGGGGAAGGCCTGAGACTTGCAGCCATAAGATATGCCTCACAGTCACCCTGGAGGCTAGGGTCCTGGCCACTGAGTCTGCTGCGTCCAGGGAAGCCTGGAGGGACGTTCTAGCCACCATTTTTCCCTTGTCCAGGATGGCCGCAAATTCCTGTCGGGAGTCCTGCAGGAGCAACTCCTTGAATTTGTCTGCCGCTGCCCAGGTATTATAATTATAGCGGCTAAGAAGGGCTTGTTGATTAGCCACATGGAGTTGGAGCGCCCCTGTGGAATAGACTTTGCACCCCAGTAAGTCCATGCGCCTCGCGTCTTTTGATTTCGGGGCTGGGGCCTGCTGGCCATGGCGTTCCCTCTCGTTGACCGACTGGACAACTAGGGAGCAAGGACGGGGATGGATGTACAAATATTCGTAGCCCTTGGAGGGCACCATATATTTACGTTCCACTCCCCGGGCAGCAGATGGGATAGAGACCGGAGACTGCCAGATTGTGTTGGCATTGGCCTGGATCGTCCGTATAAAGGGGAGGGCCTGTCTCGTGCGGGCATCCGATGTTAAGATGTCCACCACTGGGTCCTCTACTTCCGGGACCTCCTCGACTGGCAAGTTCATGTTCTGTGCAACACACCTGAGGAGATCCTGGTGGGCCCTCAGGTCGATTGATGGAGGGCCTACCACCGACGTTCCAGCCACCACCTCGTCAGGGGAGGAGGATGAGGAGAGAGCTGGGACAAGCGGGTCAGTTGAAGGCTCCTCCTGGTGGACAGCCTCTGTGTCCCTAGTGATCTGGGAGTCCTGTGGCTGTACCAACACTTCCTCGGAAATAGAAGGAGGAAGGTGGCTAATAGTGGCTTCCGGCACCCGGTGTTCTGATGTGGCAGAACGCAATGGGCCTGGATGTGTACCTTGGGCCTGATGATATGTCCAGGGTGTCCAAAATGCCCACCGTTGAGGTCCATGATCCTGAGCCTGGGGCTCGTGGAATAGCGCAGTGGGCACATCCGTGTCCCTATCTTGGGCATATGCACTGTCCACCTGGGAAGACACAGAGGGGTGCCAGGACGACCAGGGAGGAGCTGAAAGGCCGTGGTAAGGGTCTGTCTGTCTCTCCGTTGGTGATCTCCTCGGCACCGAGGATCGGTACCTGGAGTCATACCGGTGCCTAGAACGGGACCGGGACCTGCGACCGGCGCGGTGCCGGGAGGTCAACCTGGATCTCGAAGGTCTACGACGTGAACGGCTGCAAGAGTCGCGGTGCCGGGAGAGGTGCCGGGAGCTGGAGTGGTACCGAGAGTACCGTGGAGGCCGAGAGGTCGATCTGTGCCGCGAGTACAACCAGTACCGGACAGGCGAGCGGTGCCGGGACTGCGAGCGGCGTCAAGATCGTGATCGTCTATAAGATCGCGAACGGCGCCAGAACCTGGACCGTGATCGGTGCCGGTCAGCCGGGCCGACTGAAGGAGGTCTCATTATAGCTGGCTTGCCTCTAGAGTGTAGTACCCGCACCGGCAGTGCCAGGGGTTGAGGCAGGACAGACTCCATCATGGCGATAAGGTCCCTGGCCACGGAGAATGTCTCCGGCGTAGAGGGGACCGTAAGCTCAACCACAGGCCTTGGCAGGGAGCTCTCAGGGACCAGACTCGACAGCCCTCGTGGAACCGGACTCGACGGTACTGCAGTAGTCGGTGCCGTGGCAGGTGCAGGTGCTGGGCAGTCCGACCAAGGCTGCATCTGTGGCGCCGAGGGGACAGAGGCAGCGGAGGACTTCGACTTCTTCTGCTTTGGTGAGAGAGATCGGTGCCGAGCAGGTCCCAGTGCCGGAGAAGGCCGGTGCCGCGGTGTCTTCGCAGTACAGGGATGGTCCTGTGCTGGAGGAGCGCTGCTATGCTCCGCGCTCGGTGCCGAGGACGGAGGGTTCAAAGCGGCCTCCATGAGGAGAGTCTTTAAGCGAAAGTCTCTGTCTTCCTTTGTCCTCAGTTTAAATGCCTTGCAAATACGGCACTTATCTGTAATGTGCGATTCCCCAAGGCACTTGAGATACGCATCGTGGGGATCGCTTGTGGGCATCGGCTTATGACAGGCTGAGCATGGTTTAAACCCCGGCGAACCGGGCATGGGCCCCGGCACCGGGTGCGGGGAAAGGGCTAATGCCCAACCCCCGCTGAACTATATACACTAACTATCTAATAACTATCAAACTAACTATAACTATAGATAAATCAACTATATACAACAAGATAGCGAAGAAACAAGAAGTAGCTAGGGAAGTGGAGGACAGCTAAGCCGCACTCCACTATTCCAACGACCAACACGGGCGGTAAGAAGGAACCGAGGAACGGTCGGGTCGGCAGGGGTATATATCCGGCTCCATGGCAGCGCCACTCCAGGGGGCGACCCAGCCAACCCACCGGGGGTTGCTAGGGTAAAAATCTTCTGACGAACGTGTACACGGCATGCACATACCTAACTGGAATGGATAGGAGCAAGCACTCGAAGAAGAAGTGAGGGTCACAAATTTGTTCAAAAGTAGTAAGGATAGAAAGGAGAGAGAGGACCATTATACCTATATACGAAAAATACAATACTTTTCTTTCAAATCTTATAAATGTTATAAAGTACCCTGATTCTTGTTGTTCAAACACTGAAATTAAGGTGACATCTCTCCTGAAATTAGTCCTTTTAAAAACAGCATTAGAAAGCTTCTGTCTGACAGTCTGTCCATTCTGTCCATTTTAGTCCATTCTGGCCAGAAGAGGGAAGAAAAAGGCCCCTAATCCTAACCAGCCATGAGCGTACAGACAACAAATGAGAATTAAAACAAAAACCAACCAGCTAGTATCAGCCTGTTCCCCTTTTCTTAGCACAAGCAGGTGTTGTGTAAGGTTATACATATCAACAATCACATAAGATTCCTCAAGCCATAGCATATCCTACACAAAGCAGAATTTTCTCTCTTATCATTAGTTTAAACAATGAAATGCTAATTCCAAAGATTCGGAGACCTATGTTTTCCATTCATATCACCAGTGGCAGCTCCAGGCACCAGCGCTCCAAGCGCGTGCCTGGGGCGGCAAGCGGCTGGGGGCACTCTGCCGGTACCTACGAGGGTGGCAGTCAGGCAGCCTTTGGCGGTATGCCTGCGGGAGGTCCGCCGGTCCCATGGATTCGGCAGTAATTCAGCAGTGGGTATGTCAAAACCACAGGACCGGCAGACCTCCTGCAGGCGCGCCGCCTAAGGCTGCCTGACTACAGTGCTTGAGGCGGCAAAAAAGCTAGAGCCGCCCCTGCATATCACACACACACACAAAAAAAACCAAACAACAAATTCTAACATCCTAAACTCTCATACAATAATATGGCATGACTTATAGCTTGTTGCTAGGAGGCTCTTAGTAGAAGAATAATATTTGTTGCGTAACAAATAACAAGTCTTACTGAAAATCAGGTTGGATAAAAAAAATTGATTAAAAAAAATCAAATATCTGATTTTTATGTAAACACAATTTTTAATTTAAAATATGTTTTTCTTTTTAGAAAATAACATTTAAAATGAAAGTTGAAATGATGGCAACCTATGATAAGCCCTACTATATTATTTTTTTTTATTTAATTTAAACTAAATTATGTAGTGCACGTTTGCTGCTGAAGTTTTTTAAAAAAATCAGACCACTGAACTCTGGACTCCAACAGCCATCTTAGTTGTAATCCTTTTGACAGAGCCCCTTAGGCCTTGTCTATACTAAATGGAAAAGTCAATTTAAGCTGCGCAATTTGAGTAACGTGAATAGCATAATGCAAATCGATGTAGCTTAGATCTACTTACCACAGGGTCCACACTACGTGATGTCAATGGGAGACGCTCTCCCATCGACTCCCCTTACTCTTCTCGATCAGCTGAAGTATAGAAGTCGACAGGAGAGCGACCGGCAGTCGATTTAGCGGGTCTTCACTAGACCCGCTAAATTGACCGCTGATGCATCCATTGCCACAGTGTCAATCCTCCGGTAAGTGTAGACAAGCCCGTAGAGGTTCAATCTACAGTTCCTAGAGTTAGCAAACTCCAAGTGGGGTTACAGCTATGAGAACCATAAATCATTTTTTTTTTAATTTTAGGACTATTATTGTTGTTTTTGTCTAATTACTAAAAGTGAGTAAATTAGTCCACATTTCATTTCCTTAACAAAGCCTCTGCTTCTTTAAAGCTTCCCAGGAAAAGTGGCTGAAACAGTAAAAGTTACATGGGTTTTTATTTCTACTGCAAAAACATAACAAGCCATTTTTGAAAGCAAGTTCCCATTTAGGATGAGATCTAGTCAAACAAATTTTAGACCAAATGTACTATGAACAAGCTGATATATTAATCCCGCAAAAACAGGCCTTTTTCATGGAAATTCCAGATCAACCTGAATTACTTCAGTGCTATTAGCAAAATTCTAACACTGTTATTCCATTAACTATAATTTCATGAAACTACAAGGTTGTCATAGTTAACAGAGTGAGAGCTGTGATCAGAACATAACAGCATCATTAAAACATGAAACAACCAAACAGTATTGGCTTTAGACAGGAGCTTGTATGTCTCTATTGATCAGCCATAGCATTCGCTCAACAGGTGCTATGGATTATAAATTCAAATCCCACATTAGAGACTGAACTCACAATAAATGTGGCCATAATGCTTAAAATATAATTCCATATAGAAAGGCTGATTAACAAATATTACAGCTGAAAGCCCAGGTAATTCCACAGATATAATCTATATTCTGCTATTGCAGGGCATTCTCATATCATTGGAAACTGCGTGTTACAATATATTTTGCATTTTGAATTACTGTGGAAGTGCCCAGTTCAATGGATGGGTGGCTTTTCCTTTAATGTGCAAGAAAAAAACACTGCTACTTAAATAGTAATATGTATTTGTTATTGTTAGAGCATGCTCCTATATCAATATAAATTAAATAATTTGTAATGAAAGCCCATAAATAGGATTTAATTAGAAAAATTAAATAATTGCCATCTGTTTATTTTAAAATGTAATTTGCCATGAATTTATACACATGACCCTTAAAACAAACAAGGTCTAACTCAGTTCTCAGATATACCACTGTTAACCAGGAGAAGCTCCATTAAAGTAAAGCAGGCAGTCCAATTTACGCTAGTGGGAGACAAAAGTATGGCTCACAACCTTTCTCCAATTCACATCCCTATTCTAATTTCCCCTTGCTTTGCATGCTTCCATCCAATCACTACTTCTCCACACAATCCCATTTATCTCCTGCACCTTCCGTTTACTTTCCCCTTTGTACATGGAAACAACTTCCACATCTTGTCCAAACATCCTGTTTCTTCTCCTACTTCTTCATCTTGGGGGTGATCAATACAACTACAGTTACATTTTAAGAGCTTCGTTCTGCTGTTCAGTTGGTAAAATGTATGCAGGCATACATCTGCTGCAGGTCTGTATACAGGACCAACAAGGACATATTTTACCTACAAATCTCGGCATTCCTGTAGCTCCACTCCCCAGAAAGAGCTAAAAGTCCCCATATTTTGCTCCATCAGCATAGAGGGGAGACCTACTCCCCCTATACTTGGCAATGGCTGATTATTTTCAAGAGACAAGCATAACTCCCAGAGGGGTACAGGGACTGCCCTCAATGGCACCTATAGAGGCATCAGCTATTTAAAAGTGGACAGTGATGGTTAGATTTAGCTCACAGCCCCCTGGGCCCAATGACCTGGCCAGCATAGCAGGATAGACATGCCTGTGGTTCTTTTTTGTGTGTAAAGGGCTCTGAAGATGTAAAGCAGCAAATATTACTGAGATTACAGAGTATTTGAACAGGTTGGTCAACCGATTTACGAGCATTACAAGGAGTCAAGATGTAACAGACACACATAGCTGCCAGCTATACAGCAAGGGACAGGGCTCACACGAAGCAAAATACAGTATGGTAGTTGCATTTATTTTGTTTTCTTGACAGAATATCATAAAAAGAATCACAAACCACAAAACTCATAATGGCAGGAAAAGGTGTGTTTAAAACTTTGCTTGCAGAATAACACTAGGTATACTTACACCAAGCAAATATTTAGTGCCTTTGACAATAGTTGTTTAAATGACAGCACATATGGGGCCTTAACTGACACCCATCTATAGTTCTGCCTAAAATGCACTATGTACACAAGAGCAATCCTGATTGTTTGCAGATTACCACAGAACAGCAGCACAGGAATGTAACCTATTCCTCTGGAATACACTATGGTAATATGACCAAACAATTCAATAACAATTTTCAGGAAGTGGCAAAAGTCCATACATAATTAATTTGCTTTAGTCTGTAAGTACATATCTCTGTGTAATACTACATTTAAAATAGCAGTTACTGCAGCTTAAACCAAACAAACTCACATTTTGTTATTCTGTATCAGAGCCAAGGAGTTCTATTTTAGCTCTCCAACTATTATGCTGAGCAGGCTTCATTATGAATGTTTTTTAACTGAGAACTAAACCCTTCTAATCATAGTTTAAGCAGGAAGCAAACAAAATTATATAAAATAATATTGCAAAATAGTGTTAACATTATAAATCAAACTAGGCTTCCAAAATTAAGCATTTTTATCCAAAAAACCTAATAAATAATTTGTCCACAATGCTCTTCTTTTGCATTATGAAAAGCCTACAGCATGTTTTTCACCATTCATTGCCCACAGTAGGTGTACCTGTGTGATATCATCCTACTCCTTATGCACAACCTAAAATAGAACTTTGCCAATGAATTATATTGCCTAAAAGCACAAAAGCACTCTGCACACCATGAATGTCAGACAGAGGAAAAAACTCTGGATGCTTTAAAACTGCCTGCCACCCTTTTAACAGAGGGCCATTCTGACTCCTACTGTCGATGGTTTTGCTGTAGTCATTCATTGTGCCAACAGAAATCCTACTGGGAACATTTAACACACGCTCTGGGGTGAAGGCTCTGTGCTAGTCTTTATTGTGTATGGAAATGGCTTCTCATAGACTCTTGGTTTTGTTGTTATTGTTTTTGCTATTTGAAAGTTTGTACATCAGTGCCAGATTCAAGGATGGCAAATGCTAGAGCAAATCACAAGTCAGAAATATGAGTATAAATCCCATCCCTGAACTCTCCCATTCTCCATTACAGCTCCAGTTTTCAGACATATGTCTATGACTCTACTCCAGGATATGCCTTTAACCCAATTTCCCCTTGTCACTCTGTCCTCCTTTGTTCCCACAATTATCCCCCTGCCCCTGCCCCTTTCCGCAGCAGCTTCCTGTCATCTGGCTCCTTACCCTTTGCTAACAAACCTGCCCTCAAAAACTCTCTTCCATGATCCTACCAGCTTGGCTAATGAAGGACCTATCTTCCCTCCTTCCCTTTGCCTCCAAACTTCTCAAATCTGTAACTCTTTTCTCTCTCTTTATTCAGGTTTTTATACGGGCTCCCATCTCTGAAATGTCAGATCACTTCCCAAGAGTGCAAACAGCAAAAGTGATATCAATCCCTTTCATTCCTCCCTGCCACCAGAAGGGAAGGGGCTGTGGTGGAAGGGAGGTGGTGGAATCTCCTTCCTTAGAGGTTTTTAAGGTCAGGCTTGACAAAGCCCTGGCTGGGATGATTTAGTTGTGAATTCGTCCTGCTTTGAGCAGGGGGTTGGACTAGATGACCTCCTGAGGTCCCGTCCAACCCTGATATTCTATGATTCTATGGTTCTATGTTGTGCAGAAAGTTATTACCAACAGAAAGCAGAAGAGAAGAACTGCACTTGCTGAAGTTGAGTTAAATCTGTCTATGTAATATGTTTCTTGACAAAAATCCTTCTCAGGCCTAGAAAAACAAATCCTGTTGAAGGGATGAGACCCATGACAAGAATGAGTATTTAGACTCTAATTTTAGTCAGGTTCAGTTTATTGACTGTACTTTTGGAGAATGAGAAGGCTGATAAAGCATCCAGTAAAGCCTATCATCTCATTTTGTAGCTGTTCTGTTGTCAATCTTTACTCCTTTTCAGTCTAATTTATCATGTAGCCCAGTGATTAAAGTGGCAGGAAAAAGCATGGCGAGCCTCATAGAATTCACTACAGAGAAGAGTGAGCATTGCTTACCCAAACCCAGGAGAAAAGAAGAGGAGCTAACCTCTCTTGTTAGCACAGGCTGGGGACATGTGCAACGGTCCAATTCCCTTTATTTTAATGCCAGAGTAGCACTGTGGGTAAAAGAAACAAATTTTTGCACAGCTCATTCTAAACAATATTCTGAACATACTCAAGACTTGAAGCTTAAGATTTTATTTTTTAAACAAGTACTGTCCACACTTTCCACATATTTTCCTTTGGATCAAAACTTCCACAGTCAGCCCCACCCTGAGCAGAGAGGGCAGAGTTGAGGCACATGAAAGATTACCAGAGCAGCGACGTAGCCAGGCACTGCAGTATATACAGAGGAGCCTTAAATGCAAGGACAAGAAGTTTGACCTTGTTGCATAAAGCAATAAACCAGTAAAGCAGAACCAGTGAAGTGATTTAAAAGAGGAGGACGCTACATGATCAAAGCAACAGTAAAGAGAGATGACTTTGCCAGCAGCATTTTGACGGTCTGGACTGAAGGTCAAAGATACTTACTGTAACCTTAAAATAATGCTCAATAATTGTCAACATTATACTCAAGGTTCTGTGTACAAGTAGACATATGTTCTCAGCCAACAGTAAAACTTAAAATGAAAAATTGAACCATCTTACAATTTAAATATGCTTGTAATATTTCCCAGTGCTGTAGTCATGTTTGATATCACTTGAAAGGGCTTACTGAACTGAGAAGAGGGACACAAATTCAAAATGACAGAACAAAGTACTGTGCATGGCTGAGTTATGAATGTTTACACTTTTCACAAAAGTCATCTTAGTTTGTAAACCGCAGACAGACAATCTAACCAATGGGAGAACATACAAAAGATCTGAATTGTGAAGAGTTTGTCGTCTTCTATTATTTATCTTTCATCGGTTTGTTTGTTTTTTGTTGTATCTTACTAAGGCTGTTTTTCTCCCTCTTTTCCATCTCTCTTTAATCAGCTAACAAGAAAGCGCCCTACATGTAAATCTGAGTTCAACTATTTCCTTCAAAACACTTACCAAGGTGAATAGTGGGACACGCGTCCCTTAACAGCAGGAGGGCCATGAAGCTCCCCTCTTCCATCTGTAGGGTTAACCTTTCTCAGAGGTGAGTGCATGGATCGTGTGACCGAGAGCTTGTCTATACGAAGCCAGTGCACAGCAAGCTGGGGTACAAACCTACCTCGCACTAGCTTGTTATGCACTATCCTACTGCTGCACACTAGAAATTCCCTAGTGAGCTTTGATCTAGTTCCTTTTCAAAGTAGGGAGGTCAAAGCGCACTAAGGAACTTTTAGTGTGCACCAGCAGGGGCCACGCGGACATATAGCATGTGGGAGGCTAGTGAGAGGTAGATTTACACCCCAACTTGCCCTGCATTAACTGTTTGTATAGACAAGCCCTGAATGAAGGGGGAGGGGGTGAATGGGACTGACAAGTGGTGTGCCTTGGGTGGCATGTTCACACATTTGCATTCCCACATCACACCTGCCTGCATCTGTGCTGGAATGTCATATATCCTGGTGAGGGGGGAGGAGAGGAAAATGGGGCACCAGGCAAGGCTCAATGTTGCATGTGGATTTCCTCCTCCAGGCAATGGAGGCTGCTGTAGAGTCACATTCTCTCTTACTCCTCCCCAACCCCTGCTGCCCTACTGAGAGGAAAGACAGAAAGTAGCATGAGCCCTGCTGCCATGATAAAGGGGCAGAGCTGGGGGAGTGAAATGGTAGGGATGGGGGAGCCCAGCAGAGAGAAAAGGAATTAGTGTGTGAAAGGGAAGTGGGAACCACAACTGGGAAAGAAAGGAATGGTGGAGGAAGCATAAATCACAATTTCTCCATTAAGGGGGAAGAACCCTTGCTTCCCTCACACCTCTTGTAAGGGGGCATTGTACAAGGAGCTTTTCAAAACTTGGCACCTGAGGATGAGTGGAGAGTTGGCTGAAGGAAGTGATCAATGAATGGGTGGGAGCAGTGAGATTCTGGAGGGAGTAGAAGGGTAACGGAGGGAAATGTGAATGCGTTTAAGGGGTGAGTGCACATATGAGCAAGGAAGATGGTACTGGAGGTCCTGAAGGAGAGGCTGAAATAAGAAAGAGATGAGGGAGAGCTTCAAAGAGAACATGGAGAGGCGAGGGAGGAGGGCAGAAAAAAATGCTGTGCCAGAACAAAGGAGGTGGATAGAGAAGGGAAGAACAGACAGACGCAAGACTTGAGGAATTGAACTGTTTTGAAGTGGGGAGTTTTTCGTGCTGGCTCACTCTATAGTGCATTTGATGGGTTGGCTTTTCTTTAGAAGATTTTAATTTTTTTTGTATGCAGCCCTTACTCTAAGGTACTGAGCTATTTCACAATAAGCTCCTTATAAATAGATTAAATAATAAATTATTCCCCGTACATAAGCACATTCCTATATCAATTCCTTTCTCTCGGGTAAACTAATTACGCAGACATCAGGGCAAAAACTGAAAGTACACTAACTTCTGATTATACCCCTGTATCCAAATGTTTGACCTGGACCTTAGTCATTATCAGTGGAAACTTCAGAGTGTAAACTTGGTTACAGAGAGAATCTTTGTTTACTTTGTAAACTATTAAAACAGAAGTGATTTATTTTCTCAAGCTATTCCTATCTCAGACAGTAACCACATTTGGCAAGATTTCTGAAGCAGTCCTGTGTGGGGATTTACTCTTAAATATCCCTGAAAATTATCATTGGTATTATTACCAATTTCCCATGGTGCCCAAAGCGTGATAAGTCATTCCCAAATAGAAAAGAAAGCACAACCCTTCCCTAGAAAGTCACAGTCTAAAGACACACGAAAGCAATTAATATGACCTTACCTGCTGAAAGGTGTAACCCAGCCTCACACCTCTTACACAACTAGTGAAGTCACTTGAGGCCAAGCATAACTTCCAGGAGACTTTCATTAATTCAAGCTCTATAACACAACTTAAAAAAAAACTGCATGAAATCAATAACTTTGGTCTGGAGACTACAAACTTGCTGCTATACCTTATACATACAGGTACTAAAATTGATTCTGTAATATGAGAGGTTCAATCCTTCGGGTGAAATCCTAGACCCACTGAAGTCAACAAGAGTTTTGCCCTTTACTCCAGAAGAGCCACGCTTTCACACATCATATTATAAAATGGACTTAAGAATCGTGACTATCTTCACTAAAGGCTAGATCCACAGAAGGCCTTAGGCACTTAAAATGGCAGGTAGGCACCTACATCCAATATTTAGGTGCCACTGAGATCCTCCAAGCCCCTGTTCAGCTACCATATAACTTTACAGACACCTAAAATCCCCTGATGCCTAAATCACCATCGTTACGCTTCCCTATGAGTCTATGTTTCAGCCTCTGGGCATGTGCACAGCTGCTTCATCTAGATGCCTGGGCAATTATCTTATGCCCAAGGCCCAGCAGGACCTTAAACCTGGTGTTTTCCTACCAATCTTGCCTGAGCCAGTAGGCATTCTCCGAGCATACCTACACCTACACTAGACCGACACAGCCAGGAGGGGATGGAGGCAGAGAGAAGAGGAAGCAGCAGCAGCCGCCCACCTGCTCATCATTGAGAGTTCATCAACGTGCACTAGTGTGCAGCAGCAGGTCCACACAGACAGTTAGTATGCAGGAGGTTAGCACACTGCACATTACGGTGCCCAGATCACCACATTAAAATATCGGGACACATTGGGGTGCCATCAGCCCCGCCCACAATCCACCCCTGCTCCTCCTAGGCTCCGCTCCCACTGTGCCTCAGGTCCCGCCCTCTTCTCGCTCATCTCGGTTGCTTATACGTGCACTCACATCATAAACACATTCACATCTCCCTCGTAACCTGGGGAGGGGGTAGGGGTAGCTGTAGCTGAACATTTGTCTCCCACCTCTCAGGTGAGTGCTCTAACCACTGGCCTAAAGATTAAAAGAGTGCCTCTTCTCCGCCCCCAGCCATTTCTTGCAAAAAAACAGTTTAGGCACCTAAGTCCGGGAGAGGATTCACAGCTCAGACTCTCAAGCAGCGTTAAGTGCCTGACTCCCTGAGAGGAGCAAGGCTTAGGCCATGCCCTTCTGCTGAGTATTTCCTACTCACTAGCTTAGACAGCTCCTTGATCAGCTCACTGCCTTTTGTGGACCCCATTCTACACTACCACGGTAAATCGACCTAAGTTATTCACGTGGCTGGAGTCAACATAGCTTAAGTCAATTTACTGTGGTGTCTATAGTGTGCTGTGTCAATGGGAGATGCTCTCCCATCGACTTACCTTAATCCTTCCAGTGGAGTACTGGAGTCGATCAGAGAGTGCTCTGAGGTCGCTTAAGCAGGGCTTCAGTAGACCCACTAAATCAACCCCCGCTGCATCAATCACAGCAGCATGGATCCCCGGCAAGTGTAGACATGGCCTTAGTTGCCTAACTCTTTCATGCACTGTATAGGGTGCCTGGGCACCTAACTTGGGGCTGTGAATTCCACTGGATGGCAAGGCACCTAAAAGTAAGACACTATAATGGTCAGCATGGCAACATCTCAGTGCCTTTGTGGATCTAGTCCCAGCTGTTACCTACACCATTCTAATATTAGAACATTGTAATATCTCAGAATGTTAGCTAAGTCGGTTCCGATTTTGAAAAATCTGACAGCTTTACTTAGATATTCCATTATTAGATGCCTCATCTGAATAACTGGCTGCATTTAGGTTGTGCATACAGACTATGTGAATATTTAGCTACTGCTACTTCTTTTTTATTAATCTTTTATTTAAAAGTGGGAAGACTATTTTACCAAACTATTCATAACCAAGGTTGCAGAAGGAAATACAGTAATTGAGAACATTTCTAACCACATCTGAAAGAAGCATGGGATGCAGAAATTAAACAAAATATTCTATGTTGTGCCAGAGATGGAGAGAATATTGTAGATTATAGAAAAGTAACTGGTCTCCATGCTTTCAAGGCATCTGTCCAATTTCATTACTATAGCAAATGCCAAATAATAGCGATACCTTCAAGAAATCCCATCTTTGTAATGCGTAGATATGCTTTGGGCATTAAGTATGAGCTGTGTAATAGTCATTCAATGCCGTAAAAAAATTATCTATCTAAATCAAATCCCATTACACAAATTCTCCTTCTTCCTTTGCTTCTTCCTTTTTTTGTTACTAGGGAGCTAGCTAGCTCATTCACTCGAGGTAGAGAAAGAACTGATGAGGTGTGGGGTCCTTAAGATTCTCATCGGAAATCTTTGCCTCCCAGCAGGTACAGAATGGCATAAGCTCCCATCCCCAGTCCTCCTGCCAACAGTCTGGATTGCCGTACGTGAAATGCATAGAACTACTATTTTCAGCCTTTTAAAGAAAAAAGAGAGGATAAAATTTGGTCTGCTCAGCAGTGTTTTGGTAGTGTTTTGTTTTGTTTTTTTCTTTTAAAGCCATCTTCCATAAAAAAAAAATCACAAAATATCAGTAACAGAAAATAACTAGTATAAATCCATCAAAGGAAAAATAAAGTAAGCGATAGAAGGAGGAAAAGGGCAGTGGCAGTGGCACAGTTACATTTTAAGAATTTGAAAACTAACATCTTAAAATGTTTTGTGTCTGTTTAATTAAATAAGAATTAGATTTTATAAAACAGAGCTAGCAAATGATTCAGAGGGTTTTCTTAATTGGTATTATGTTAATTAGCTCACTCATGGTAGGGGCTTTCCAAATGCCAGGAGAGATGGAGTTTTCCTTACAAAAAGTAAAGACTGTTCAATTGGTCGAGCTTTAAAAATCAGCTACAGTTCAGCTGTAGTGAAAGGTATAAGGATTTTTACCATGTGAACAATAAACAGTATATTCCTTTTGATTTTAAATAGCAGATTTGATCCATGGTTGTGCTCTCCCTACATTCAGAAAACTGCTGCTAGGTCAATAGGAGAGCCACACATGTATGGACAGAAAGATAATAAAAATCAGCAATTGCAGGGTGAGAGCCACAGAAACAATTTAGGGGCAAGCAGATTTACTGGCCACTTGTGACAAAAGCTGAGAGCAACATAGTAAATAATCATAATTCCTTTTACTGAAAAATACAGACATGGCAAAGGGGCAAATTGTGACTGTCTCTATGCAGGTGCATCATCCCAGCATATGCACTCACATGGCTATGCCCTATGAGAGCAGGGTGTCCTTAGCCTTGCCCTTCCATCACTGCCCTGCACACTGTATGTCTGCTCCAGTTGGGAAACACAGACTGGCCCTCTGGGGAAGGTGCGGGAAAGAGCCACTGATAAGACAACAGAGCAAGTGGAGGTAAGGCTGACCTATGCAGGAAAAATGCTTCCGTCCACTGTGACCCAGGCAGTGCAGTTCCACGCTGTTCCCGTCATGGATCTCATCCTTAATTTGAAGTTTATTAGAAATAAATTGTAATTCAGATGAATGAATTAAAGCAGTTCCACGATTTTTAAGAGAAGCTTTTAAGTTCAATGATTTGCCAGGAAAAAAGTGTAATGGTGCCAGAGAAAGTATTATATTCTATTGTTATATGAACAATAAATCATTTTAAAAAATTATCTTAAATGGAAATATAGCACCAGATTTGAAGAAACTACACAAGACTTTCTTTAGAATGAACATTTCACTTAACAGTCAACAGAAAACAGCTCCTCCAGTTTGCGTAGGCCATCAGTAAAAGCAATCTACATAGAACAAGATGAAAGTTTTCCTCTCAAGAGGAGGAGTGCGTCTATCAATTATCTTTGTATGCAGAATACAATAAGTGAGTTCAGGAATGGACTATTTCTGCTTCTGTCCTGAATTCTGACTGGATTCTCAGGCTAAACTCCATGGGCTCCTCTTTAAAAGCTTTAACTAATTTACTAGTTGCCTCAATTTTGAATTTTATCTTAACAGAGTATTTAACTTTATCTTTTAAGCACGCAAAACATTTCAGCATCCATGCTAAGTATTGAATATATTAATATCAGAAGCCTTTTTCCCAGGAATTCTTTTTAAAGAATCACCTGTCATATGAAATCCGAGTTCCTGTGTGAAATGACACAGCAAAAGTGATAACCTGTATGAATTATAACTAAACCAAATGGAAGATTGTTGTTCTATGTTTTATTGCTTTTGATATTTCTTTAGCCATCATCACTGCAGTCTGTCTCAACAATTCCCTGTGCACTGACATTCACAATAATGTGTTTTCATCACAAAGTTAGGTGCTGTCATTAGATTTTGCAAAGGGCTATATTTTGCAGTTCCCAACCCTTGTTCACACCTCACTGCTTCATTGGGATGGGAATGCAACAGTTTTTACATCTGTCATCTTTAGTTATAGTTACATGCATACAAGCATTAACAACGGATTACTGGAAATTTGTAGAGAGATGATTAAGTAGATATGTTCTTGTTATCCAACACTGGTATGGGGTTAGGAAAGGAGGACATGTCATCGTCTACTGCTAGGCAGAGTATATTTCTCAACTACAACTTAATCTTCTGTAAAGCTTACTGTAGGGGCGAGGTGTGGTGTCCCTCAGAGATTGACAAGGAGGGACCACAACCTGCCCCTGGGTTTGCAGAGCTAGGAAGGCCACGCCCGCCCTGCTGGAAGCTGAGGGACGGGACAAGAAGGGGAAGTATAAAAGGTGGACCCTGCAGCCCAGTTAGTCTGGAACCACTGGGGGAGACAGATGCATCCTGCATACTGCTGGAGCCCAAAGAGGACCCCAGCCATACCTATGACTTGCCAGAGCTGCCAGTCGACCAAGACGCCAAGGAGCTGCTGGGACTACCACTGGCAACCTACCCCAGGGAGACGGAGGACACCCGCAGAACAACAGTACCATGCAAAGGGGACATAGCCCAGAGAAACTAGACTACAGTCTGGTTGTCATAGTGTTGCGGGCGGATCCCCACTGACCCAGTGGCAAAACAGGCTGCCACTGCTAGGACCACGGTCTGGGACCCAGTAGAGTAGGGTGGGCCCAGGTCTACCTACCCCTGCCACACTATCTCTAGGCCAAGAGGCCTGCATTTGTCACCCATCCACTGGAGCCAGGATGTCCGACTGCAGGCCAGAGCCCCATAACTATTTGGTGCCCTCCCCCGCCTGAGAGCCTGGATTTATAGACTCATTACTGCTCAGTCCAGCTTGAGTGACCTCATCTTTAAAGACAGCTAATTTTCTCCTGATTGAGCACTGTGACTAGAGCGTGACCATGAGGAGACATGGTCTTCCTCAGATACTGACAAGGAAGGCCGGCCAGGCACGCTTACACATACAAAATGCATATTTATTCAGTTTTCATTATTTCATATCTACTTAATTCATACTTCCTTTTGATTTCTTGTAATCATCACTCAACACAAAATATATTTGTTATCAATGGTTGGGATGCTTAGTTATAAGAATCAACAGTGCTTAACGTAGGCTTTTTCAAATTCATTGAGTGGTACAAACATGCATAAGCTTTTTTTCACTCTACACAGAAAGAACAAGCAATTCTCTATTACCGAACCTTTGTATTAAAGAAACAACATATGTGAAGCTACCAAACCAGTAAATACTTTCACTGCAGTTTAATTCTCTCAAGGGAATTAATAAAGTAGCTTTGAGAATATAATAGTTTGTAGGTCACTGAGGAATGGGCACTTTGGGGACAGAGTAAGCACAGAACAGCTTTCAATGAAAGAATGCGGGGCAAAGGAGCAAATTTGACTCTCTCTTCCTCTGAATCTAATTTTTTGTCACCACCTTAGCATCCCATTCTGAGGTCACGGAAGATCCTGAAAAGCAGTCCCAAAATATGGTAATATAAAAGGACATTCGTATTAAAGAAGAGTTGACCCAAGCCCAATAAAAACAAACTATATTAAAAAAATACCCAAAAGATTTATAAAGTTTATCTCACACATAACATTCTGTAGACATGGATTAGAATCACCTGCTTTGGCTTGGGCACAGAAAAATCTAACAGTTCTCCAGCAGGCACAGAACTAAGGCCTGCCTTGACAAACAAGTCTGTGTCTTGGCTATAAACCCATACCAAGGGGGAAATCTATTATAAAGAATGGCAACTGTAACTGAGCTAGGAAATGGCTTTTTAATTTTGGAATTCAGTTCAAATGCAAGACTGAAATCATCCTTTCCAAAACCTCACTAACAGGTCAGATTTTTTTAAACAAAGCCATGTCTCTGTTTTTGCTGTACTTGATCAGAAGAACAATTAGTTTAAACAGATTAATACATCAAAAGATTTCTCCTATTATTGCTAAAGTTCTTCCAAGGAAATAGGAAAAAAGTCACAGAAGACACATGAATAATAACTTTTTTAAATGTTGTTTTAAGGTTTTTAAATCTCAACCAATTACATACCAACTGGTAGAGTGAAAACTATTTGTGAAGTTCTCATAGATCTGAAACGCCTGATCATCTGCCACTGTCAATGGAGAGTGCTACTTGGGGAAGACTGCAGTTGGGTAACACTGCCCTCATCAGCAGGTGTCATTGCTATCTACTCTAATTCCAAAGTGTTCAAAAGAACAAAAGAAGATTTTGACCTGCTGAGAAAAAAGGCATGGCAAACTGAACATCAAACTAAGAACATATCTTTGATGTCTACCTGATCGCTGTAGTTCTGTTTGCACTGCAACTGCAATGCAGACTCTCATAATGAAAGAAAGGATCACCATTTAGGCTACTTACTAAGTAATAAAGCCATTAAAACCAAGACTGAACAGACTTGATTGAAAATGGGTTAAGCAGTATGAATGTAAATCACCTGAAAGATCAGTACAGTTCTATTACATTGTACATACACCTGGAAGAGGATCATGAGCAACGACAGCTTCCTTTTTTAAACTCATCCTTCATTTCAGCCTTACAAAAAGAATGAATGTAGCAGCAGAGTGGGTGGCATAGGGACACAGTTTTCACAAAGCGCTCTCTCCTGAGGTGAAGGAGGCTGAGGCTTCCCTCCTCCAGGATCAGACACCAACCCACACCATGACGGGGATCAGTGAGCTGAGGAGGGATGTCTCAGTCGATCCAACAACCAGCAGTGCTGGGCTCCACTGACTGTTACGCTAGCAGTGGGTTCCCACTAAGCCCACCCACCCAACAAATAACTGTGGAAGGGGTCTGGGGAAGGTCTCATCATCTCAGCAAGGGCCTTGTGTAAAGTGGTAATGCAGCCCACACAGAGCATTCTGCTTCTGTGGATTGTGGTGCCCACCCCTGTTCCCCAAGGAACAGCAATAGTCAGCCCCCTTCTCCTCTCCCTTCTCTTCCCCAGCCACCTCAATAGCAGCAGTGGCATTCTCACTCCCCGTCAGGCTGAAACATTACACATCTCTTGCATATGGCAGCTCCGTCTGCATATTCGGGGGCCACAGGAATGGCCTGTGGTTGCAGCTCACGGCCAGCAGAGGCCATCAGCTCTCTGTCACAGAGCGAGCAGCCAAAGAGCTGATGTCTCCCTGCTCACCCTGTGGGATCTCTGCAGCTGGGAGGTGCAGGCAACTCTGCTGTGCCTAGTGGTTAATCCAGCCCCGTCATCTGGTGGAACTGGAAGAAACTTAGTGCAGTGTTGGTGGTGAAAGCTGGTGCCAGTTGGTGCTTGGTGAGACCCAGTTCTCAGCACCATGTGTTAAATGAAGAACAAGGGGATATTACTTCATAGTGTCAGATAGGTTCAGTCTCCCAGTTGGACGGAGGACTCTGGCTTTGTGGCACCCCGCTGGGCCCCTGAACAGCTGCTTCCTTCTGCAGGCCTCCAGGAGGGACATTCTAGGCAGTATCAACAGCTCATCTCCCTTAGGTAGGATCCTTATGGCCCTGGATGAAAACAACAACAGCCCCACACCATGAAAGGACTCTAACCATGGGGACTCCACACAGAACATTGTGGAGGCCAGAGAAATATGGCTAGGACCACTCCGAATAGAGTATTGTAGGGCATCACTCTAGCCATGGCTTGATGACTGTGTGCATGTTGGAGATCATGCTTGAGGCAGGGGGAAACTTGATGGAGAAGTGACATAGGGGAACCTCAAGAGGGTGCCAGACTGCAGAGGAATGGAGGCAGAGATGATGGGCTTGATAGGGAGAATTTATTGATTTGAGAGGAAGGAGGAGCAAGGAATTGAAAGTTGTGGTGACAAGGGAATGCAAACAAGGCAATGTGTATTCATTTAATATGCAACTTAGGACACTGTATAATTTGCATAAATCAGCTTTCCAAATTCCTGTAGCACGTGATTTATATCACATGATACATTTACAAATATTTGAGTCCCCTGCTTTCTGGGTTTTTTTCCTGTTAAAGACTTATATAATTTGTCAATCTACCAAACAGACAACTATTAACAGGGATCAGAGCTTTATCCGACTTCCATTAAAGTCAACAGAAACAGTCCCATGGACCTCACTGGCAGTTGGATTGGTATCTCTGTCATTAGCACTGTCCCTACCCCAAATATGGCATCCTTATTCAAAGTCTTTGGTCTGAGACCCTCCTTTCAGGAAACAAGCATTTAATCACTTTCAATATTGATAACACTTGACATTTGCTACAGCCCACTTACTGACTACATCTTAAAGCAAACCAGTTTAGTTCTGCACAAAAACATGTTAACCCATTCAAAGGGAATAGCTGAACAATTTACTTTGCAGAGACAAGGGATCTGAGAGACAACTCAGGATACAGATAGATATATAAATGGCATCTTTATAATTTAGAAAGGAAAACACAAGCTAGCAAAATGTATTGGCTAATAAAATTCAGTACACTATACCATTAAATTCTCAGGCACGTTTACTAGATGTACCAGCAGCACTCCAACAGTAACCACATCTGTTCCAGTATCAGCACAGTAGTGATATTCTATCAAACACTCTGAATTAATCCTGCAGTAACAGGTAAGAATTATTTTAATAAATAATTCACTAAATGCGTATAACAAATATATTTCTAAGTACCCTACACTTCCCTAATACCAAACCATAGCCTCTATTGATGGTGATATAATTTACAAGCTGAGGCTGTAACCTTGAAGCATAATACTAACTTTGCAAACAGGGAACTGTAAGTTTTGATATCCTTATGTCCTATTTACTTTGAACAGCCATAGTTCAAAGATTAAGGACTATATACTGCATGTCTTGAACAGAATAGACCAAACTCCAAAGTCCTTAGTTAGGCACTGATCCTGCAAATATTTTAGTATGTGGTTAATTTTAAGTACATGGATATTCCTATAATTAAGCAGGTGCATAAGTGTTTGCAGGATTGGAACGTTAGTTTATACTCAGACATACTTACACTGAAACCATGACTGAGTAAAAACTGATCCAGGACCATGGAGTCTGGCACTGTGCGTATATTGTCTTACTAGCTTAATTTTTTTTTTTTTACTTATTATTATTGACATGATTTTTAGGGTGAACCATGCTCTCAGTATGTTTTACATTTTTTGCTTCTCGACATACAGTGAAACTGACTGATTTGAATCAACAGCCGTTTTGATTTGCCTTTTAAAAGAGTGTTAAAACCAAAGCAGAAGATGGAAAATGAAAGATTA
Organism: Chelonoidis abingdonii; assembly: GCF_003597395.2. Lineage (NCBI taxonomy): Eukaryota > Metazoa > Chordata > Testudines > Testudinidae > Chelonoidis > Chelonoidis abingdonii. Next base: position 38,138,082 of record NC_133785.1, on the reverse strand, counting down.
ACCTGAAATGTAGAGACTTTGGGGGACAGGGCAGGAAAGGTAGATTGAGAGACCTGAGATTCATAAGAATGAGTGGGGAATGTAAACCACGGTAATTCGGGGAGTGATTTATTTCATCACATTCTCACATTGCCTTATTATATACAACAATGGATCCACATATGGGTATGGTGCCTCTTATTAGATAAAACTACTGTCTTGTTCAGAATTACAGCATCAGAACAACTCAATTTTTCTGCGCGCGCGCGTGTGTGTTCTATTTTAAATTTAGAAATAAAATGTGTTCCCCTTTCTATTTTCAGGCAAGTATATACCTGTTTACTCCTTTATATCTTTGGGAAAAAATGAAGTATCTTTAGGGACATGCTGCCAAGAAGTTGAGAATGTCAAAGGCTACATTAATCAAGTAAGATCTGTGCTTTCAACACGTCATAACTTTCACACTGCAAAAAATGCCAAGAGAATAAAAAAATGCATTCTTCTCAGGAATCTTGAAGCCTGTTAAGGGATATTTGTAAGAAAGATCTACAAAAGATGATGTTCACAGATAAAACACTTTCCCCATGTCACACTGGCTCAAAGAACAAAATGGTCCCTGGCAGTCTGACTTGGTGGTCAGCTGTCAAAGTGAAATTTAATTTAGCAGTAACAATAGACAAGGTATGTCAGTATAAGTACTTCATAAAAAAATCTGAAGAACCTGCTGAATGAAATGGCCTTAATGTAAGTTGCATCTACAATAAAATCTAAATCTGACAAACCAAACTATAGAACTACTGCACTGCAGATGAATTATGAAAACTATCATATAGTTTTCCTTTTTAAAAATATCTTTCTTTCCTCTCTCTTATCATTGTCAAAGGTACTACTCCCTTTAAAAAAAATGCCCAACTGTCTAGGTGGTCTTAAGCATTTGATAACTTTCCCCCAGACAACAACTGCCTTGTCACTGGTCTGCATAGCACAGAAAGTTACTAAAAGAGCCTTCACTTACAGAATCTCCCATAATTTGCTGGATTCTACTTAATATTTTTCTATTCAATTACAGTTCAGTAACTAAAAGCTAAATACATTTCAGAATTGGTAGCCCAGCTGTCTCTCCAGCCTTAGGGAGCATTTCAATTACATTTTTAGGAAAATCGCTTTGGCATTGACTGCAGATTAGCAATTTATGCATTTTTCTGAAGAATATGGCTCTTAGATAGCTCATATCTTCTCTGCGTGCCTCACTGGTCCCTCTTCCTCAGGCTACATGAGCACTGGCAAAGCACGCATGGCCCTGTTGTGCTTTAAAGCAACACATGAAAAAGTCTCAGCTCTAAAACTATGCATTTTACACATCTCAACACCCTAACAACTCAAAAGCCATTAGATTTCATAGGCAGAAAAAGATCTCCTGTCCGCTACAAATAATTCAAACAAAGATGTTTCTGGGGTATTAGAATAGCTCCAGTCAAGTGACAGATGAGTGACTAATATTATCAAGTATCAGAGGGGTAGCCGCGTTTGTCTGTATCTGTAAAAGCAGCAAAGAATCCTGTGGTACCTTATAGACTAACAGACGTTTTGAAGCATGAGCTTTCGTGGGTGAATACCCACTTCGTCAGTTGCATGCATCTGACGAAGTGGGTATTCACCCACGAAAGCTCATGCTCCAAAACGTCTGTTAGTCTATAAGGTGCCACAGGATTCTTTGCTGCTAATATTATCAAGCCATTAGAGAAAGCCAGTGAAAAAAAATAAAAAAAAGCAGTGCATGTCAGTTAATATTACAGACAGCAGGGCAAGATATAGCATTTTACATAGGTATTTCTTAAGAAAATAAAAAGCCCACTGTAGCAGGCTAGTAGACTGGAGAGGACCCAATTAATCTGATATGTTGTTATGCTGAAAGGTGTTAATGGCTGCCAGCAAGCGTGTCTTTGATCTCAAGGCAATAACAAATCTCATTAAAGTTGATGGGCATGATAGCCATCCTTTATTCAGGCTAAACACAAGAACCAATTAAGCTCCTCTGTGGAATAAAAGAGCTAAAACAATAGAAGCCACCACCAAAGGCATTGGGCTACAAGGGAAGGCCTGAGCATGAATTAACTCAGGGAGAACAAGAGGGCTTCTCCTAGGGACTGACTGCATATGCTGATTGGTTGCAGCTATGTTTGTCTGTCTGGGTTTTAGAGGCAAAAACCAACCCAAAAGCAAGGAGAAAGCCAGTGAAGCAGTCACGAGCCTGGCCCTGAGAAGAAGTACAAATAGAATCCTGTGGGGCACAGGACTGCCTGGAAAGGCAGGCTTGGAAACTGGGAACAAGAAAGCTGCCTGCTATTGTTTGCTCCTACTGTGTTCAAGGAACCAGACCATTGTGTACATTCTTTGTAAATAAATAAGATTGCAGCAAATAAATGCCTGACTTACATCATCAATTTCTCCTCCTAAAAGGAAACAACCCAATATGGCCTCATATATTGGCTAGCTTCTCTGTCTACGGAGAAACAATATGAAGGCTAAGTTCAGGATGCTGTCAGACCTTGTTTGCACTACAAATGCTTTGACGGTATAGCTGTACAGCAGAGCCTCCGAGCATAGACTCAGCTTATGCCAACTGAAGGAGGTTTTTTGTTAACATAGAAACACAACCTTCCCAAATCCCATTTTAAGATAAGCTGACAAACGCACTCTTCTGACTGCATAGCTGTGTCTACACTGGGGGATTTACGAGAAACACTATGTCCATTAAGGGGTGTGTTTTTTCCTCACCTCTGACTGACAAACAACAAATGCCAACAAAACTTTGGAGTATAGACCTGGCCTCAGGTTTCCGGAACAGAAGGATGTTTTTTAAAGGTGAATCCCTCAAGCTCCATGTGGGGAAAATCCATTCTGGCCCTATCTGCTGCCAGAGGGAGACGGGCTGAAAAACAGATTGCCTTAGAAAGTTTAAATCTTTACATTGGTGAAAAACAGCTTCTTGGCTAATCAGACACTAAAAAGGAACTTCACAGATAGGTGATCAACAGCTAGATGTTAATCTAGTTGATGAGAATTATCAGAAAGGATTGGACAGGCTATTGAGACAGGGGGATAATTGAGCCTGTCAAACACACTTCTCTTTCAATTAAACCAAAGATAACACTCGAACAGCTTTTGAATCAATTTCTATTCTCATTTCTGCTACTCACCCTCTCTTAGCAGGTCTATTTTCAGATAAATATAAATAATTCAACCCTACTGGAGGGTACACAAACATTCCAAGTATCAACTGGAAGATGTTTTTGAAGTTGTGAATTAAGGAGATTGCTCTTCACGTCGGAGCATTAGTAATGGAAACTGAACAATTACATAGGCAGAAGGCTTTCAGATTTTTCATTCTTTTTTTCTTTTTAAACTGAGCAGGAGATAGAGCTCTCTCCTTCAAACATTGTCAACCCCTTGGGTGCACAAGCACCTTGGTAGCACCAAAGATTTCAATAGAAAGGTATGAAGAAGCTACAGTCTTGAAATCCTTCAGTTCCTTCCACTTAATACAACAATCTACTGCTGCTGTACAGGGCTCCATGGATAGTGTAGAGGGTTCCATGTTTATTATGCTCCACTGACACCACAGCCAATTTGTCCAGTTTAAAATAAACAGAGAGCTTCTGAAACATCCTCATACTAATTATATGTATTGGATACCGCAAACAGAGGTAGCAAACAGGCATTTCAGAGGGAGAAGCTGCTACTCTGTGCTTGCAGGTAGCGGGACTTGGTGAGTTGTGCATCTGGCGGGTCTGTAGGTTGTTTGATTGACTGTTCTGTTTGTTTGTTCTCTGTGTATGGGTTGTGTAACTTGAGCTGCGGGCCCTGAGTAAGTTGTGTGCCTTGTTAAAGGCCACTAGGCTCTAGCCCTTGGAGTTTTGATCAACCCAGCTGTTTGAACTCTCTGAGTGATTAATTGCTCCCTGGTGGTGAGGTCTGGAGCTCAGCTGAGCTAAGCAGGGAAGACTTGGTATAAAAAGTCATTTGCTAGGTGAACTTGAGATCCATAAACCGAGGCAGTGAACAGGTGAGTTTTCAAGGGAGCAATTACATGTGATTACAAGATGGCCAGCAACAGAACAGCAGCGGTGACCTGCAGCCTATGTACCATGTTCTCTTTCTTCCTATGCATGAAATGAAAGTTGGGAGCTGTGCTAGAAGAAAAAGTTCTTGAACTAGAGGGGGCAAAGTATGATGCTACTGAGAATCAGAGAAGCTGCAGAGTTCCTAGACAGCCAGGTTTGGGAAACACCAGTGCCCAGGTTCAAGAAAGAATGGAGCTGACCACCAGGGAATTGGAGAGAGAGGAAGTCAGAGAGGAGACCTAGCAGATAGTAACAAACAAAGGCAAGAGGTCACAGCGGCATTCTCCATGGCTGAAGATGGATGAGGATGGGCAGACTGTAGCCACCAGAGAGAAGAGGACCAGGAGAAATTCCACACAGTTAGAAATTTCAAATCGATAACAAGTCCTCATGAGGATGGAAGCTAGGGCCAATCTGTATGGAAATCAAACTCAGCCACAAAGAGTTCTCCAACTGTTCATGGAAGAGAGATGATCTTTGTTGGAGTTTCAATATTCAGAAACCCGAGAGAACATTCTGCAAAGAGGACAATAAGAGAGCGTGTTGCCTTCACAGAGCCAAAACACAAGATGTCATTCTAAGATTGGCTAGACTTCTAAAGTTGACAGGAAAGGATCCACTGATGATGGTTCATATCAGCATTAATGACACTGTGTCACAGGATATCTCACAGATAGTAGATTACTTCAGAGAACTCAGAAGCATGCTAAAGAAGAAGAATGTCCAAGCAATCTTTTCTGAGCTCCTTCCTCCCCCACAAGTGAAGGAAGGGTTTTGTGGAACATTGGTCCACCTTTTATGGTGAGAGGGGGCTGTATAGCTTGGATAGCTTCCACCTCAGCAGAATGTGGACCAATCTGTCATGGATAGGATGGCTAGAGTAATCAGGAAGAGGTTGAACTAATAACAAAAGGGTTAGGTAAAAAGAAGGAATATATGAGCATTCATTTAGCACAAAATCCATATACTGAGAACAAATTAATCAAGGAACCAAAGGACACACAGAAAAGAAATTCTTTAATTATCTATGCACCAATACCAGGAGCCTGGGTAACAAGGGGAATTGGAATTGCTCATTTATGAGCATAAATTCGATCTAACTGTTATTATTAAAACCTGCTAGGATGATTAGAATGTTAAAATCAATGGCAGTAACCTATTTAGGAAGGATCAAGTGAGTAAAACGGGCGTGGCACTATATGTCAAAATGGCATTACCTGTCCAATCCATTGATAACTTAGTTATCTTGAACGTTTATGGATCAATGTGCTAACAGATGAAGCACAAGAGAGGGTGCTAGCTGGTATCTGCAATAGACTACAAAATCACACTAGGGAATAGGATGACCACCTTCTTACAAACCTATCTTTAAGGCGTAGGGGGCAAAACCTGCATGATTGCGGAGAACTTCAATTTTAGTTACATATTCTGGATGTCCACTCTGTGCAGAATATTTTAAAATTCTGCATATTTTATTAGTCAAAATAACACAATCTAATCATGCCAGTTTCTATTATTTTGGTAATTTATTTTTAAAATACCTGCCAACAAGTATGGCTGTAATAATACAGCCAACAAAAAAGATTCAGGAAATGTTTTTTGGCAGATAGATTCCTTACTAAGCATAATCTACAATACAGAAACTATCTTCTGTGCCCCTCAGAAGCAGTGCACAGATTTGGGGCAGTCAGGGGTAATGGAGGAGCTGAGGGAGAGGGAAGTAATTACTAGGAAGAATCCAGGGAGTAAACCTGGAGGGCTGTTGGGTGTTGCTGGGAGAAGTATGGAACAGATTTGTGCGGGAGGGGTGTTGTTGGGGAGCCTTCCCCCTGCAGATCCTGGCTTACTCCTAGCTTCTCCCATTCAGTCACATCTGCTCCTGACCCTGTGTGTCCCTGCACACCCAAATCCCCATTCAGTCAGGCTTACCTGCACATGTCCTCATGTGGCCCTGCACATGGACTCCCCTGTGCCCACGTGTCCCTGCATACTCACTCAGCCAGGCATAGCTGACCCGTCTCCACGTGTTCCTGCACCCCCACTCCCCATTCAGCCAGGCATAGCTGCCCACGTCCCCTCTCTTCTGGCACCATATCATCCTCCAGTGGGTGAATGATATAACTGCAACTTCCCTTCACCTCCCTGTCGGAAGCAATTATTCTGGGGTGGGTGGGAATCTGCAGGGGACATTAATTCTCCACTTGCACAGAATTCCCCCAGGAGTAGATATTTCATGCTGCCAGTACTAAAACACCCTTGCAATTTCTAAACATTATAGATAAGGAAAGAATCAAAGAACATAAAATTAATGATAGCTTAGGTATAAGTGATCGTGACTTGATCACATGTATAATGTGCAAGCAAAATAAAGTCCGGACCAACACTGTATATATACTTGTGCTTTAATATGGCTAATTTCACAAAGATGGAAATAATTATGAGCCAAATGATCTGAGAGGAAGAATTTAATCAGAAAAATGTGAATGATAAATGGGAATCATTTAAGAATACTTACTAGATCCCCCAAAAGCCACAATCCCACAACTGGTGAAGACAGCTGTGCTGGTTGAAAAAAAAAACCTCTGGGTTTGGAAGGGAAGTGAAGGCAACTATAAAAAGTTCATATAGATATATTATATACATACATACAAATGGCAAAAAAGGGAAGTTGATAGTAATGAATATAAATCAGAAGCTAGAAATTGTAGAAAATTGATAAGGGAAGCAAAAGGACAAAAGAAGACATCTCTGGCCAGCAGAATTAAGGACAATCAGAAAGAAGTTTTTAAAAATACTAGGGACAAAAAGAATCCCTACAATCTTACTGGCCCATTAGTAGATGGAAATGGTAGAATTATCAATAATAATGCAGAAAAGACAAGAGTGTTCAATAAATATTTCTGTTCTGTATTTGCAGAAAACAGATGATATAGTTTCATCATATGGTGATGAAAGCATTCTTTCCATTTCACTTGTATCCTAGAGGATGTTAAACAGAAGCTAGTAAAGTCAGATATTTTAAAATCAGCATGCCCAGATAACTTGCATCCAAGAGTTTTAAAAGAGCTGTCTGAGGAGTTTACTGGCCTGATAAGTTTGGTTAATAATGCTAGTAGTGTTGATGTGATTGACTTAGCCTTCTGCAAGGTGTTTGGTGTTAATCAACATTTTGATTAAAAAACTAGAACAATATAAAATTAACCTGGCACACATTAAATGCATTAAAAGCTGGCTAACTGATGGATCTCAAAATGTAATTGTAAACAGGGAATCTTCATCAAGTGAGCGTGTTTTCACTGGTGTCCCACAGAGATCAATTTTTGACCCTACACTATTTTAACGTTTTTATTAACGACACAAAAGAAAACATGAAATCATCAATAATAAAGTTTGCAAATGACACAGAAATTGAGGAGTGTTAAATAATGAAGAGAATAGGTCATTGATTCAGAGCAATTTGGATTGCTTGGAAAACTGGGAACAAGCAAACAATATGCTTTCTAATAGGGCTAAATATACAAATCTAGGAACAAAGAATATAGGTCATATGAGGGATTCTATCCTGGGAAGTAGTGACTCTGAAAAAGAATCAGGAATCGTGGAAGATAATGGACTGAATATGAACTCTCAATGTCAAGCTATGGCCAAAAGAGCTAATGCAATCCTGGAATGCATAAACAGGGGAATTTCGAGTAGGCAAAAAGAAGTTATTTTACCTCTGTATTTGGCACTGTTGTGACCACTACTGGAGTAATGTGTCCAGTTCTGGTACCTGTTATTCAAGAAGGATGTTGATAAATTACGGGAGTTCACAGAATAGCCACAAGAATAATTAAAGGATTGGAAAGTATGCCTTATAGTGATAGATTCAAAGAGTTCCATCTATTTAGCTTAAGAAAGACAAGATTAAAAGATTACTTGATTACAATTTACTTATAAACTGGGAAACAAATATTTAATAATGGGTTCTTCACTCTAGTAGAGAAAGGTGTAACATGATCCAATGGGTTGCAAGTTGAAGCAAGACAAATTTAGATTGGAAATAAAGTGTAAATTTTTGACAATAAGGGCAATTAGCCATTGAAACAATTTACCAAGGGTCGTGGTAGATTCTCCTTCGCTGACAATTTTTAAATAAAGATTTGATTTTTTTCTAAAATACATGCTCTAGGAATTATTTTGGGGAAATTCTATGGCCTGTGTTATTCAGGAGGTCAGACTAGATTATCACAATTATCCCTTCTGGCCTTGGAATTTATGAATAACACATGTGGTTAGAGCATATTCTGCTAATTTAATGCAAAAAAGAATGTCAAGTAATATTCTCCAGCCTGTTCCTATGAACCTATTTTATTCCTAATCCTAAGTAGTCAAGAAAAACTGTAATTTCATGTTTCTTTTAAATCAATGTGTCTATATTATATTCACTAGCAGATATGGAATGTCTATATCAAAAGCATTAATATAGTCACATAATTTCCATCTTGGACAACAAAAATAATAAATGTAAAACTGACAGAACTTCTCCATCAATAGCTCTGAAAACAACTGAATAAATTATACACATTTAGGAAATAAATATTTCCGAGAACAATAGGCTGAAGAACATTATGGGCAATGGCTGTACATACTTGGAACTCGCATCAGAATAGTTTTAGATATTGTAGTATTGCTTGTGGAACGGAAGGGAATGAGGTTCAGTATATTTAAGAGGAAGAAAAGAATGACATGATGATTATGAAGAGCAAAGATATTTTTAGAGTTAAAATAGATAAAGGACTTCCTTCTCCAGGACACTCAATCCAGCACCTTTTATAAACACATTGACTAAATGTGAGAGAAATGAATGACAAATTTCAGTCTTAAATGTGCTTTTAGAAGAGTGTGTATATTTAAAGAAAGGATAAAGCAACTTTAAAAAATTGAACATAAATGGAAAAATGGCTTGCTAGCCAATAGAAAAATGACTTCCTAGCCAACAGCATTCCAAAGAAGCTTAATGCATGAACAGTAAATCCTTCATCATCCCACAGTCACATAGCACTAAAGAACCAGGATATGCACTGGGGATTCCAGGGCAGTCTTTTTGTCTTATTATTTTTACATTTTATTACTGTACATGTGTGGAGCCTGGGGCTCAATCCTGTAAGGTGCTGAGTACTCAATCGCCAATGCAGCGAAGCGATAGAACAACTGATGTGCTTGAAGTTAAGCACCTGCTTAAGTACTTTGCTGCTTAGGCTCATGATCTTGCAGGAGTGAATAGAGCTGGTCTACATTTTTCCATCAGATCATTTTTCCATCAGAAAATATTGTTTTGTCAAAATCAAAAACATTCCATAGGAACATTCTGAGTTAAACAAAATTTAGTTTTGGAAAAAAAATGAGAAAAGCATTTTGATAAAGTTGAAACATTCTGTTTTGATGTGCTAATGTTTTGAGTTTTTGTTTTGAATGGATAGTCATTTTTAATTTATATTCTAAAAACATTTTTTTAAAAACCGAAGTCAAATTTTATTGAAATGGAAATATTTCCATTGACTCAAAATATTTTTTAAATTTAATTTCATGGGAGAATGACTTCTTTGATTTTATTCCAATTCAGAACAAAAATAGGTTTCAACATTTCAGAATTTTCTATGGAGCAGAAAGAGGAGGTTACTCACCTTGTGCAGTAACTGACGTTCTTTGAGATAAGTGTCCCTGTGGGTGCTCCACTCTAGGTGTCGGTGCGCCCCTGCGTCTTTGATCGGAGATTTTTTACAGCAGGACTCCTAGCAGCCATGCATGCTTAGAACCTGTCATTCACTCTGAGTATGTCACTAGTGAGCATGCGTGGCCGGTACCCTCAGTTCCTTCTCTACAACGGAGACTACCCCAACTCCGAAGTAGAGGGGAGGAGGGTGGGTAGTGGAGCACCCACAGGGACACTCATCTCGAAGAACGTCAGTTACTGCACAAGGTGAGTAACCTCCTCTTCTTCTTCGAAGAGATGTCCCTGTGGGTGCTCCACTCTAGGTGACTTTCAAAGCAGTGTATCTCAAGGAGGTAGGGACTTCGGATCTGGCAGGAATGCGTAAGACAATACTGCCCTGCCTAATTGAGTGTCAGAGAGAGGGCCTTGAGTAAGGGCATAGTGAGTAACGAATGTATGTGGTGGGAGGACCAGGTGGCCACCCTACAAATGTCAGACAAGGGTACTTGCGTAGGAAGGCTACAGAGGTAGATACAGATCTAGTGGAATGTGTCCTGATCAATGCCGGAGGTGTAATGTCTTTATCTGATAATAGAGACGTCGCATGCATCAGAGATCCATTTCGAAAGCCTCTGGGTAGAATAGCCACGCCCTTTTGGAACGGTCCTGCAAATAGAGACAAAGAGTCCAGGAGAGTTTCTGGAAGGGTTTGTTCTGTCCAGATAAAAGGATAAGGCCCTACGCACATCAAGTGTGTGCATCGTGGCCTCGAAGGAGTTTGCATGTGGTTTCGGGAAAAGTTGGTAAATGTATGTTGGTTCATTGAGGTGAAGAGCATGAACTTTTGGAAGGAAATTTTTGGGTCGTAAACGTACGCAGTAACTGTTTGTCCTTGAAAAGAAGAGGCACATTTGTGGATCTGCCATAAGAGCTGCTATTCTCGCCTGCCCGTCTTGCGGAGGTAATGGCCACAAAAAGGAACTGGTTTCATCGAAGAGGTGCAAAAGGGAAGCAGTGGAGCTAAGGGCTCAAAAGCTGTTGTAGAAACGGTACCCTAGGTGAGATTCCATGGAGGGGTAGGTGGCTTAATGTCTGGATATAGGGTTTGGAGTCCAAGGGATGTTGGCTGATGGGGAGAAATGGGTAGCGGCTTAATTGAGTAATGCAGGGAGATGAACGACAGGACAGATTGGATTGGTGAAGAAGCCAGGAGGGGTTGCTAACATGATAAAAGGCAATGTTGGTGGATGAGAGGTCAAGGAGAACGGTTTGGTTGAACCTTTGAGCGGTGAAAGCTCATGGGACTGGGGTAGAGGATTGATTGACGGCTCTCGATATGGAGAACCTGCTGGTTGTCTCGGTTCCATGAACGGGTTTGCAGGTCATTCCAGAAAGAAAAATTTTTGTGGAATCCTGGCACGAATCCGGTGCGGCCGTTATGCTAAGAGGTGAGGAACCTGGTGTGAGCAATGGCCTTGTGCCAGGGGGAACTGATGGCACTGCGCATTTAAGCGAGATTAGGGACCGGTGCCATGAGATCATGTGAAATGCGTCCCGAGGGAGTGGTTTGCCCAGTCCTTGCCCTGGAGCAGAAATTGAGGCATTTCGTGTTTTTAAGGGTTGCTGAAGAGATCTATGGTTGGGTGACCCCAAGTGCGAAATATGGGTAAAGAATGATTCCCTTGTCTATCTCCCATTGTGCTCCGAAGGGAAATTTCTGCTTAGCATCTGCTTGGCAGTGGTGTTCATCACGCCTGGGATGTAAGCAGCTGATATCTGGATGTGGTTCGCAAGGCACCAATTCCAGAGTTTCATGGCCTCTGAACAAAGAGAGTGGGACGAGCCCCCCTTGTCTGTTTACGTAGAACATGCAGGCAATGTTGTCTGTCTATTATGCGTACATGCTGATTCTTGATTAGTGGGAGGAAGCAACGGCAAGCATTCCGGATAGCTCGAATTCTAGAACGTTTATGTGCAGGGAGGTCTCGGAATGAGACCATAGCCCATGTACTGTTGTGGTGAGAGATATGGGCCCCCAGCCGGTGAAGAGGATGCGTCGGTTGCCATCATCACAGTTGGTGGAGTCTGGAGGAGGGGACTCCAGAACAGAGGTTGTCGGGGACTGTCCACCATATGAAAGAGTCCTTGACCTGGTAAAGGTATGGTTAATTGTTTGTTTAGTGAGTGCACGTTTGGTTTGTAAACCGTGGCCAGCCAAGCTTGGAAGCACCTCATGTGGAGACGTGCATTCTGGACCACGAAAGTGCACGAGGCCATGTGCCCCAGTAGTTGGAGGCAGTCTCGGGCGGCGACCCGAGGGCTGCTGTGAAGCCTTGTAGCCAGCAGTTTATAGTATTGAATGGTCGGGTGGAAGGGATGCCCGTCCGGTTCTGGAGTCGAGGCTTGCTCCTATAAAGTCCAGGTGCTGGGTAGGACTTAATGTGGATTTGTTTTCGTTTATTTGCAGGCCCAGGGATTGAAAGCATTCGATGGTGATTTTTGTGAAGCGGAGGGCCTCGGCGTGTGTGGAGGCCTTGAGAAGGCAATCGTCCAGGTAGGAATATTATAACTCCTTTTCCTGAGGTAGGCCGTGACTACCGCTAGAAGTTTGGAGAAAACTCGAGGGGCAGTGGAAAGGCCAAATGGTAGAACTCTGTATTGGTAATGCGTTCGAGCCAAGGGTAAAAAACGAAGAAAACGTCTGTGGGCCTGGGTGGATAGTGATGTGAAAATAGGCGTCTTGTAGGTCGAGGGCTGAAAACCAATCGCCCTGCTCCAGGGCTGGAATTATGGTGGTGAGAGTAACCATCTTGAACTTTTGCTTCTTGACGAAATTGTTGAGCCTCCTGAGGTCGAGGATCGGTCGCCATCCTCCAGTTTTCTTCTGTTAAGGAAATAAGGGGAGTAGAATCCTTTCCCCTTGTGGCATTCGGGCACGAGTTCGATAGCACCCAGGTGAAGGAGATGTTGTACTTCTTGCTGGAGGTGTGGCTCGTGAAAGGTGTCCCTGAAGAGGGACGGGGAGGGTGGGTGGGTGGGAGGTAAGGAGAGGAAGGGATGGAATACCCGTTGTGATGACCTCTAGAACCCACTTGTCGGTGGTAATATTCTGCCATTGGTGTAAAAATGGCTGTAGACGGTGTCCAAAGATAGTTGTAGGCAGTGCATACGCTGGAGTTGGGGACGACGTTTTACGAGACCCTCGACCAAGGTTCAAATTTGCTTATTATTTTGAGGAAGTTGGGGCATCCCGGAAGAATTTGGGGCGACGCCACTGGTATCTGGACCTCTGGCGTTGGCTTATTATTTTGGTGTTGTTGTTGTTGATCCTGAGATCTTGGGAAATGCTGAGTATATGAGGGGGGTAGCGCGGACGGTGGTAAGGTTGATATCTGTACTGTCGCCTTCTGTTTGTAGGGGTTTGGATACCTAAGGACGAAGAGTTGCCCTTGAGTCCTTCATTGAGTGGAGCACCTCATTAGTGGTGGAAGCAAAGAGTTTATCACCATCAAAAGGGAGATCCTCTATGGTGCTCTGAACCTCGCGAGGAAGAGAGAAGAGGAAAGCCATGAACCTCGGCGCATGACCACCGCTGTAGCGGTGGATCTTGCTGCAGTATTGGCTGAATCCAGAGCTGCTTGAAGAGCCGTGCGGGATATGATTTGGCCCTCAGAAACTAAAGCTGTAAACTGTTGTTTCTTGTAGTCTGGATGTGTTCAATAAAGTCCATGAACTTGTTATAGTTTCTATGGTCGTACTTTGCTAGAATTGGGTATAATTGGCAATTCGAAATTGCAACGTTGAAGAGGCATACACCTTACGACCCAGCAGGTCTAGGCGTTTGCCCTCTTTGTTGGTTGGGGTATGGCGGAAATACTGTTGTTTATTTCTCTGATTGGCTGCATCCACTACCAATGAGTTTGGCGCAGGATGTGAGAAAAGGAATTCAGAGCCCTTCGAGGGAATGAAGTATTTGCGGTCCGCCTGTTTGCAGGTAGGCTGGCTTGTAGCTGGAGTCTGCCAGATGGATTTAGCAGGTTCCAGAAGGGCCGGATTAATTGGTAATGCCAGTCTGGACGACGAAGATGGCTGCAGGATATCTGTTAGCTCATGTTGTTGATCAGGTACTTCCTCCAGATTGATTCTAAGCTCATTGGCAACCATTTTGAAAAGATCTTGGAATTTCGAAAAATCATCTGATGGCGGGGGAGGGGAAGGAAGTAAAGCCTCCTCAGGTATTGGATCAGTTGGTACGTCAGGTAATACTGGATCAGGAGCTGGAGTTAATTGATCCTGAGGATGGGAGGGTGCTGCCAAATGAGTCATATGACTTGGACGTTCGCGTCTAGTCTGAGTAGAATAGCGGACGTGCTGCCGAGGGAAAGATGGCCACGGAGCCCAAAACTGCCATGGTGATGGAAAAGGCATAGGAGGTGCCATCCAAGGGTTAACACACCAGGAGGTGGGATCTTGAGGGTGGTTTGGGACAACTTTTCTGTGTCCGCGGGTGACAGGACTCTGAGGGTAAAATTCAGATTGCACTGGAACATCAGCCTGTAGTTCAGACTCCTCCTCACTGGAGGAAGGCTGCTCAGACCCTGAGTCATTTGTCAGGGAGAAGCCATCCCCAAGAAAGGGCAATTGCAGTGTAGGTGACACTAGAAGGTCACTTGAGTGGGTAAACTGCAGCACTGGGGCAGTCGGAGGTGAAGGCTGATATAGATCCTGTGAGGGAACCTAGGCTGACACCGGAGTTCTGAGTCTTGGCTCCGTGCCAAGTAGCGTAGTAAAGCCGGTGCTGCAGGCGGTGCCATGCTATTAATAGCAGGCTGCGGTGCCTCAGCGGGTGCTGGAGTTGTCGGTGCCGCATTCATCGCGGTGCCGATAGGTGCCACAATCGAGGCAGGCAACTGAAAGCCTGTCGCCTCGGCACCAGAGCCTCGCGCTGCCACCGAAAGCACAGGCGGGTTTAGCGCGGTACCATCCGGAGGAGCCGGCTCGTCAAACATACTTCAGGCGGGAAAACATCAGTAAGGAACTGACGAGCTGACCAGAGAAGGTTTATCAGTGAAGCCTTGGTTTAGATTGCGAGTGCTCACATTTAGCTGTTTTCTTCAGTTTTTTGAAGGGTTAGAGCTGTGTCTGAGAGCAGAGCAGAGTCCGCGCCAGGATCTGAGGCGGACTGCAGGGATTTTTGAAGCAGAATAAGTTTTAGCTTTAAGCTCTCTGTCCTTCCTCGCTCTAGAGCTTAATTTAGTGCAGTGAGAACATTTTTGGAGAATATGAGTCTCCCCCAAGCATTTTTATACACTTGAGTGTCCATCAGAGAGAGGAATAGCATCTCTACAGGAGGAGCAGCGCTTAAAGCCTGTGGAGCCAGGCATATCTGAAGCGGCTGACAGAACAAGAATTTTTTTTTTTTTTTTAAGTAGGAAGAAAGGTAGGTAACACTAACTAACAACTAACTAACAGGAAAAAACTGTCTAACTACAGGTATTTTAAGATGGGAAAAGAAATCTTAAGGAGTCTGCTGAGCTCTGTCTCAAGCCGGGAGTGGTAGAGAAGGAACTGAGGGTACCGGCTCCGCATGCTCACTAGTGACATACTCAGAGTGAGTGACAGGTTCTAAGCATGCATGGCCGCTAGGAGTACTGCTATAAAAAATCTCCGATCAAAGGTGCAGGGGCGTACCGACACCTAGAGTGAGCACCCACAGGGACATCTCTCGAAGAAGAATCCAAGTTTCAACCTACTTGAGCCTACCACCTTTTGTTACCTTAGGGATCACCTCACCTGTTGAGACTTAAATTGCCTTCAACATCTCTTCTCCTTCAGAATAACAGAACTGCTTACCTTAAGGGTGAAGCATGTCAGTGAAATCCTGGCCTTGCTGAAGTGAATGGCAAAACTCTCATTGAACTCAACAGGACCAGGGACAACTCTTAAAGAGATGGCAAGCTTCCTCAAGAGACTCATCAAGACTGCGGAGTTCATTCCTGAAGGAGCTAAAACAGACTGCAACCCAGACCACATTTTGTTCCAGTTGCAACAATCATTTCTTCAACCTCACTTTCATGTACAATATCACATAAATATTAGCACATCTTTCAATTTAAAAAACAAATAAAAAATAGAAAACATAACTTTTCTAGAGAAAGAATGGATAGAAAACTCTGTGTAATAGCAGCTTGCCCCATGGGCTGGAGAGCCTGGGGCTAAGCCCAAAGGTGCTGAAACTAGAGGTGCGCGGGGGTGCTGCAGCATCCCCTGACTTACAGTGGTTTCCATTATATACAGGGTTTACAGGGTGGTTCAATGGCTCTCAGTAATTCCACTATAAAAGTTGTTTCAGTGCCCCTGGCTAAACCCACTCTGATTACAGGATTAACCCCACCTATGAGGAATCTGGTGATTCCAGTATAAAAGAAATAGGAAGTTGCAATGAAAGGGGGAAAATTCAAGAAGCTGTGGTGGAATCTGCAGGGAAAGCTTTCCAGGCAGGAAGGCCTGGAAAAGACTGCAAAGACCCCAGGCAGGAAGGTCTGGGAGAAGGAAGAGAAACCTTGGGTTGTATGGATTTATTATTAGGGCTATTTTTTGACCAAGAAAAAGCCTGAAGTTTATCTGAACAGTCTAAGAGGGGAAACTGAGATAGGTTGCCTGTAGCGTGACCCTGGGTCATGAGGAGGTTCATGGGAAGCAGCTGGCTTGGTTACACTGTCATTTATAAAAAGTTTCATTGTTTATTTTTATGCTTTCAAAGATGCTCAAATATCACTGTGATGGGTGTGATATAAGAACTTAGAACAACATTTAAAAATTATATGCAAAATATTTGTTCACAAAGAATATTTCTTCTTGTATATGACTCAATGTCAACACAACTGCTACAGAAAGTCCTCTATTCTAGCAGTGCTTATTAAACATTCCAGCTGCATACATGTTTTTCACCATGGGCTATCCATACTGCATGCTGTCATTTTTAAAGACACAACTGTAGAACAACAAAAGCTTGAAAGCACTCCCCTTGTTATTTCCCCCATCAAGGTGCAAAGCATGAAACCATCCTTCCAGTTAGAGGGTGGTGGTTTGGAATTGCTATGGAACGCTGATTGTATGGTATAGCAGCTGCCTTTGTGGAAATTCTGAAAACTTAATTTATTTCCTGGGTTACAATACTCAAGGTTGGTGCTATTTCTTGTTAGATATTTGAAGAGCCAGGCAAATTATATTGATTTATTATAACTAACCACACAGGACTTATGTATCACTGTCTACAGAAAAGAACCTATTAAATGATTTAACTGATCACATTACTGAATGTAAAAGGTGGCACACTTCACTGATTATGATCAAGCATAATTGTTGAGGTAGTACATTAAAGGTTTTTCTATAGCACCATTGGTTAGGTTAGTCACAAAATCTGAGTCAATATGATTTCTTGTTTCATAAAGAATGCATACAGAGTTTCAGTGTCACAATTTAAAAAATCCCAAACACAAAAATTTCCTTTGAAAATTTCTGACCTTCTTACATCAAGAGTACTGCACAGCATAAACCTGGCATCTGGGACAAAAAATCATAATTCACAATAAAAATAAGTAAATCAGTACTTTCAACATGGATCTCTTTTCCACACCCCAAATCCATTGTGCTGGATTCCTCACTATCAGGATCCATAACACTCCCAACCAGTAACATACCCAGTCCTGGCAATTGATGCAATTGCTTTTCCCAATCCAAAACTCTATAGTTGCTTCATCTTGTGCTTTCACCGTAACGAAAGGAAGAGACGTAGCAGGAGACAGAACTGAGACCGAAGGCGCTAGCGAAACTGTGTTTCTTAAAGAGTAAAACTGCCAGTACCTGCTCACTGTCCTTAACTCCCATTCAGGGTTGCTCATTTGATGGAGAGAGAACTTCACATAACCTAGTACTGACTGGGTTATCATCTCACTTGGGAAATTTCTATAGCACTGCAATGGGGATGCTGCTACGGAAAATGGCTGTAACCATTGCTCCACCAACAGTTCCTCTGTGGAGCAGCTTTCACTTAGGGTCACAACACCAGACTTTGCATTTTGCTTCTGCAACCACCAGTCTAGCTTACATCGATGCTATCATGGATGTGGAGGGGAGGATTAGACTCCATTTGCAACCTCTCTATGCTTTTTAGAAATGTTAGACTCTTCATTTGAACTTTGCGCTATAATCGTCCTTCCTTTATAAATATCGGGGGCGGGGAGAAGAGGGGGAGATAACTGTAAAATCAGTTTAATTCTTTAGCACCAGCTAATTGTACATTTTGGCCCAGAACATTTTGTGAATGGCCTGCTAGGGAACAGTAAATCAGACAATACTACTCATGTATTTGTTGCTATCTAAATTGCTGTTAAATATTAAGAACTTTTAAAACTGATTTACACAAAGATTATCAGCAGTGACAGAACTCACACGGAAAGGGCGCAGACTAATTAAAAATTATCACCACAAATCTGCAGCAAAACAAGGAACATGAACAGCTCCAGTTGTGCCAGAACAGGTACTTCTGACCCAGCTCCCTGCTTTGGAAGGAGAGATGGCAGCTCAGGAACCTGGGCAAGGTTGCTAATCCACCCTTTCTTCTTCCAGAGCAGGCCTGGAAGCAGAAGTGGAAGAGACAAGAATGCCATCCCTTCACGCTGCCACCTCAACCTCTTCCACTTCCAGGCCTGCTCCAAAAGGAGAGATGACAGCTCGGTAGCCTGGGCTTCCTCCTCTTCTTCCAGAAAAGGGAACTGAGGATCCCTGCAGATTTGGCATAGCTTACTGAGTTGCCATCTCTCCCTCTGGAATAGGGAGCCAGGTCCAGGCAATTCTGGCACTGCTTTTTTAAGACCTTGAACATTGATTGTGAACAAGATTTAAACTCCACCATAAGAGAATGATATTTATTCTACAGAGGGTTGATATTAATAAAAGAGAGCAGAATAGATTTACTAGATTTTTCCTTGGGTTTGTTTCCAAGCCTTGATGAAGTTTACTACACAGATTACACAAGAAGAAATTAGTATGAATACATACATTCTCGGGTTCCTCTGGCAAGCCATATTCTAATGCAGACTATAGAAACACAGGAGGTACTTCACAAGTTACGAAAATACAACACAGCTTTTATATTACTTCTACTAACAGACATGTCTGTTAGTACAAGTCAAATATTTCTATTATCCAAAGAACTAATGAATTGTGTGTATACAAATACATCTTGTAGATTTATTTTCTAAGAAATTACAATTTAATAATGCAAAGGCATTGAGGTTACACACACACAACTATATTTGGGCTTAGGAGGGTCGTAAACATGGGAATGTTTATCTGAGGTCATTTCAAAGTAGAAACGGACAGACTTCTCCCCAGCAAACTGACTTTGTCTACAAATTTTGATAACACCAGATGTTTGCTAATGTTGTACAAACAGAAGTCATTAAAATGTATTGCTATGAAAACCAGACACCTTTTCAGGATCGGTATTAATATGCAAAGACACAAGATTTGACTTCTGTCTATCCAGCAACCAGAGTCAAACTTCTACCAGAAAATTCAAATAATTCTAATTAGACTGAGCACTAATCCTAAATAAGATCTGAACACAAGCCAAAACTACAGCACTAAGCCCATGTTGTTTGGAAAGAGGGTGCAATCAGCATTTAGTGATTAAACTTCCTAGGCTTATTATTTGAAGAGGGTGGTCTTCTGGGGGAAATGATTTCTATTAAACATTTTTATCTTACACGGGAATCGCCATACCGGATCAGAACAGTGCAACATCTATTCCAATAGCCTGTCTCTAACAGTTGTTAGTACCAGATGAAAGGTGCAAGAAACCCTGCAATAGACAGTAATGTGGTAACCTGCCTTGAGAGAAAGGGTATGTCCAGACTACCCGCTGTATCAGCAGGTAGCAGTCAATTTTTCGGGGATCGATAAATCGCGTCTCATCTAGACGCAATATATCGATTCCCAAACGCGCTCCTGTCGACTCCGGAACTCCACCAGAGTGAGTGGCAGTAGCGGAGTCAACATGGAGAGCCACAGATGTCGATCCCGCGCCGTGAGGACCCGAGATAAATCGATCTAAGATACTTCAACTTCAGCTATGCTATTCACGTAGCTGAAGTTGCATATCTTAGATCGGTAACCCTCCCAGTGTAGACCAGCCCAAAGTTTCTTCAACTCTGTTCATTAGAGACTGGCCTATGCCTTGAAGCATGAGAGATCAGGATGGGACACAAAGAGTCTTCCATGATGCCTCATTGTACCTCATGAAAAGGAAAGGGACAGTCAAACTCTGATCACTTGGGAAAGCCAAGGGAGAGCTCCGTCCATGACTCCCTAGATCACAAACTGCCCTTAACAGGAAGGAAGAGGCAAGGCCATGGACCCACCCTCTTCCTCTACACTAGCCTGCAGAGCTAGTCAGGAGCACTCTTGGAATTAACCTGAAGGATGGTTCATCTGCAAACTCCCCTGCATAGAGAGCTCAGGGATAAGCTGTCTCTTAGGACACTGTTCCTTCATATATTAGACCTTGAACAATATGACCCTGCACCATCCATTACTAAGAGCTGTGGCTAACGCCCTGAGTCTCTGTCCTGTTTTCTAAGGAACCATTAGACAAAGCTGCCTCTCCAACAGTACCTTAACCTGATTATGGCCATAAGCCATGGTCAACTATGGTCACTATCTGACAGTGTGTGTTTATGGTTGGGAAATGACACCACCATCAGCTATGGCCAGCGTTCTCAAGCCTGGTCATACAAAAGCACAGCTGAGCATGATAACATAACATTTGACCACTAAAAAGTGCAATATAGCCATGGATAATTAGAGACAGCCAAGATTTACCTATTGTCTCTACAGTAAAATATAAAAGGGTCACCTTTAGTGAATTAAATTAAATGGACAATAAATCAAGCAGCAAAACTGCATACCTATTGAGAATAGCTTAACTGTTTGTTGTATGTAATAGAATCCAGAGGGGGAAAATCTATACACTTTACTAGTCATGCGGAACTTTGTCCTTTTTGATTCTCACAAAAACTACCCACCACACACACACACAACACACACACCCCTCTAACTCTGAGTCAGTGTTTTCCTGACATCTGTAAAATTTTATAAGTTTAAACTACATTAGTTGCCACATGAATGCTTCAGAGTAATTCTCTCAAAAATATAGAAGCTTTTCTATTTTAATTGTACCATATAGTCCTGCATGATCAATTTTCATCATTTCAAATTCTTTTTTTATGCTCTTCCTTCAGGCTCATCTAATCAAAGAACTTTCATCAATATCCAGGAGTATCATAAAGACTTTAGAAGACTCATGGTCCTACTGCAATGCTTGCAGTGAACCATATTCCTCATCCTAATAGACAGCCACCCTAGGATGAAGATGAGAGAAGCATTCTCTCATTCTTGTTATCTCCCTCTGCTGGTGCCTTTGTCACGTTGTTGGCACTGAGATATCAAAAGCCATTCATCACCCATTCTCCCACCTCCGCTTCTCCATTCCCCTCTCCAATTCATTTTTATATTGCCATCCTAATGGATGAAAAGCCTTTACATACTTTAGTCTTTTTACCCTTAATTAAAACCCCCAAATCTCTCATCTAATATTTTTAGTGGCTACATATCTTCAAAAAATAAATTCAAATGACACCACAATTATCAAGATGAGAAGCACATAAGTATTTTCATGCACAATGAAACAGAGGCAAGAGGACATCTTTATATAGGATTAGCATGGGAGAGGTATGATTGGGGGATGCGCAGCACTCTGTTTGGAGAGTACAGCATGAGTCACTTTTGAATTCTCTTTCTACGACCCAGAGTTTAGGATTGTTGTTACAGGTCTCCTATGTTTGGTTCCATGTTATCAGTAGGAAAATGCAGGGTTTTGTTGTTTTTTTTGGGGGGGGGGAGGTTAGAATTTGAAAGCATTACTTTATCTGATTTCAAGAGTTTTTAAACTGTCTCTTCAAAAGGAGCCTTGGAATCTAAACCTGATTTAAGGAGCCACATCGATAAACCTACAGTGTAAAAGAGGCAGCTGCACTATAGATGCCTGAGCACAGAGCTGAGATTCCAGCCACCCAGCATCTCCAGTAATTTTCTATTGACCATAAACACATGACTAAGGGTACGTTTACACTGCAATTAGAAACCTGCAGCTGGCCCATGCCAGGTGACTCAGGCCCACCGGGCTCGGGCTGGAGGTTTTTTAATTAAAGGGCTGAGATTTGGGCTTGGGCTGCACCCCAAGCTCTGAGACCCTCTGACCTCGCAGGGTCCTAGACCTTGGACTCCAGCCTGAGCCCAAACATCTACGCCGTAATAAAACAGCCCAAGCCCCAAGATCCTGACTCAGGTGGCATGAACCAGCCACGGATTTTTAACTGCAGTACAGACATACACTTAGTAGTCAAATGGGCCTCTAAGACACGGGCCACTGAGGGCAGCAAACACTGCTCCAGCTGAAACTCTAAGTCACTGTGCCTGAGAAAAGCACAGTATCTTCTGGCCCACCAAGGCATAGAGGGCAAGCATAGTTACTGCTACTCCTCTTTGAGACTCTTCTACTGCCTCTGCTGGGAGCAGCATTAGGAATCAAATGGTGGGTGGCCCCTAGGCATGGAGCTCCTTATACTCTCCTCCCCACCCTCCGTGCATCCAAGCAAATAGCATTTGATTCAGAGGGCTATGTCTTCCAGGCCTTACCCAAACAAAACGTAAGGACTATAACATCCAAGGAAAACTAACTGGATTTAGACAAGCATTTTTGGGCAATAATAGTTGCTATCAATCAAAATCCATAACACATTTCAGTCAAATAAGTATTCAGAATACTTTTGAAAAGCCTGCCAGGGAATGTACAGTAACAATTCTTATGACAATTTCTTACTGCATTTTCACTATCCGCTTTTTAGAAATTAAATGTCCTCAGTTTGTCATGTGCAAAATTGACAGAAAATCTCAAATATAAATGACCTGGTGCATTTCTTCTGTATTTCGGGAATGCAGAGGTTGTGCATTCCCCATGTGTGTCATACAGGCCAGTCCCCTGCAACACAACAGGGAAAGACCAGCAAGAGCTATTTATTATTTATTTGTACTTTTGTAACAGCCAGTGTCCCAAACTGAGATCTGGGCCCCAACTGCGCTAGCTGCCATTCATATGCACAGCAAGAGACGTCCCTGCTCCAAAGAACTTACACTCTACATAAACAAGAGATTATCTCTATTTTCCAGATGGGAACTGAAGCACAGAGGGTAAAATTTTCAAGCACCTAAGTGATTTAGGCCTTAAGTCTCATTGACTTTCAATGAGACTTAGGCATGTAAGAGAGTTACACAAAGATATTAACTTCCTCAAGATCACACAAGAAGCCTTTGGCACTGAGTTCATCTCTCCTGAATCCAAATTCACTGTCTTAACCATAAAACCATCCTTCCTGCCTCAGGGCCTGCAGTAGTGTTTGTGGCTTCAGGCTACTCTGCAGGTTGGCATGGCAGTTTAGATTCCTTCCTCCCCAGCCCCTGGAAACCCATTATTTCAAACCTGACTACAGTACTCAGGCTGGGAGCGTGGCACATCACACGCATGCTCCTAATTTTAAAACAGCAGAATCTTTGTCACATTTGCTAAAAGGTCTGGATTCCAGAATGCAGGTCAGGCTTCAGCTTAGAAGATATTTTACTGCTATGGAGTTAAAACCCCTTTGAAAGCCTAGGGTTTATAATGGAAACAATATAATAACTTTAATTGTCAGTGGACAACCCATACCATGCAATAAATCCTTTTTGTATAGTAGTTCGATGGCAGAGTTCAAATGTTTTCACTAATAGCCTTTTTTTTCCCCAGGAAACAACATTTGCTGAGTTATACTTGGAGGGAAAATTAGTTTGACAGTCTTCCTCTGCCAGTAGATATAGAAAAAAGCACACATGAAACAGTTTCTAACATCAATATGTCTAAATACTGTATTTTAAAGTTATGCAACTGTTCTGACTACTCAAGGTAATATTAAAAAAACTCAGTGAACAAGGTGGAATAGGTTATTGACTAGAAATCCAGTAAATCATGAAGCCAAATAAAAGGTATGACTGAGGCATCCAAAACAAAACCAGTACTGGATCCTCATAGGAATAAACACATGTAAAGTGTGGGCTAAGTGAATGCCAAGACCATAAATTAAAAGTCTTTCAATTATGTTCTTCTGAAGAATATACCTATTAAATCAGAAGATCCTCCCCAGCTGAAGGCAATCAAGAATTTCATGACTTGTAACAGCGGGGCAGTCAAAAACAGGCTTTATATCTAGTCCAAGATGCAGTGTTATCAAAATCTGGAGAGACAATGTGCACTTTTTATTAGCAAAAGATAATCTCTTCCAAGAAAATGTACAATGTCTGCTTTAGAAGGCCACTGAAAAAATGAAAAACTAAAAATAATTGTATTTATTTCCTTTTAGTACTAGAAGTGGCAATTTCCTGAGACAAGACTCTAGTGTCTTAGAATAGTGCACTGGAATCACAAGCAGGAAGAATCTTAAATTACTAAATAGCCTTACTTTGGAATCCCTAACACTGAACTTTAAATCTGTTTCATCTTTTGGTCAAAAGCATCTTTACAGGTCCAAGAAGAGCATATGATAGACTTGCTCATGCCTTGTGAAGTGAACATTTTCTTGCTGCAATGGACAAGAAGCTTTTCAAGCTTCTGTGTGCTCTATGGTTGGTTGCAACTGCTGATAAATGTAAGAGTAGAATAAGAGAAAAATCAAAAACATTACGAGTCACTGTGAAGGAAAAGGGTGATTTTCTTGTGAGAGAAGTAGAGAGAGATGAGAAAAGTATCATCAAAATAAAACAGCGGACCTGCCCCTGGGAAAAAGTATCTTACAAATCCATCCAGAAGAGTGGGGGGCTGTTAGGAAGCTGAAAAAAAAGCACATGAGAAAATCCAGATGTAAAGTGACAGACAGTTAATGCTTCAGCCTAGCTGTGATACTGAAAAGTTCTAAAGCACATAACAAAAGTGACATCTGCTATATATCTAAACAGACAAAGATGTACAAAATAGAAAAAACTGCATTTGCTAGTAAAAAAAAAAGTCTTTTAAAAGTGCTTAAAGTTATAGACAGAAAAGTTTGCTGGTTTGGACAAGGATAGACTAGGACTGATCAAGCATGCAGCTTCTCTGACTACTCAGGAAATTAGCAGAGGAGGGCAAAGGAGGGCACAATCTGAAGCATAAGAATTACTAGAAGGGAGTCAGCAATCGGAACAAAAACAATTTGAAAGAAACAATTAGAAGCTGGCGCATATCCCAAATCAATAAGTGGAAGTTACTGTAGGGCACAGAGTATAATGGCCATGTAATGAAAACTAAAATGCAGATAACTTAGCACTGGGCATATAGATGTCCCTTTTAGATTTGATATGAACTGTCAAAAGGTCAGCCACCAAAAACCCCACCAAAGATATGCCTTTTAACCTATCACTCTTCTGCGATATGGCATTCTGGGTCCCAATCCTGCCAGGTGCTAAGCATCTCCAGAAGACATGCAATATCTTGCAGAATTGGGCCATATGTGAGAAAACATTTCACACTGTTGCTATACTGTTCTATATTAGCCTGATCCAAAGTTTAATAAGCCAACAGAAAAACTCCCACTAACTTCAAAAAGCTTTGGGTCAGAGCCTATAGAAAGAGTTCTCTCTCTGAAGCAGGGACCAAAATCAATGTAATGCCCTGATTTTCAGACATGCCCATCACCATCCTTATTTGATACAAAAATGGGGGAACATAATAATAAATAGTCAGTGCACCATGATGAGGATGGAATATGCAATACCCAGCATTAATGGAAGCTACGACTGTACTTAAAATACCCCAGCAGAGAGGTGAATAACTGCAATTCAGTAATACATTTATAATTGAGTAATATCCACTGAATATATAATCAGAATTCATTTTTCTTAAAATTGAAAGAATCTGTAATTTAACATGATAGGTTACTCAGAAGATTGCCATGCATGTGTGAGCCCCAAATTCCCTGTTTGTCCTTGAGCAACTTATAAAATTTGGAACCGTACAGGTGAAATTTTCCCAATGAGTTTGAATTAAGTTCTCCAAGGCAGAGTGTACCCATACATTTAACTCATTTTCTTCTTCCAAGGCTATTTATAAACCTTCCAAGGGCTGCTTGAAGATTTAATTATTATTGTTTTAATATAAAAAACTTTAGCCAAGCAGGGCCGGCTCCAGGCACCAGCGGACAAAGCACATGCCTGGGTGGCACATGCCTGGGGCAGCACTCCGTCCATTCTTGGGTAGCACAGTCCGAGTGCCTTTTTTCTTCTTTTTTTTTTTTTTTTTTGCTTGGAGTGACAAAAATGTAGCCAAGATTCTTGCTAAACAGATATTTATTTATATGCACATTGGAGGCACTCATCATCACAATATATGAGTGCCCAACTCTCTGCCCTAAACTTTTTAGAAGCTTTCTGTATCTATAGCCCCTATCCTTGATAATCCAAGAACTGTTCTCCAGCTTTACTTGATTGATAATAGCTCAGATGCAGGAATGAAGTGAATGAAAGTAATATCAAGAAGCACTTCAGTTTTATGTGATCCTCAATAACTCAGAGGTTGATATTCTCCCTCAGAATTAAATGTCCTCCACCAATGAGGGATACATTTTGAAGTGGGTTTAAGGTGGGTTTGTTGAAGTGGGGAGTGGGGGAAACTGAGGAAATAAATGAGTCTGCCACACATTTGTATAAACTTGGAGCTCTTAAAAAAGAAATACCAGGAGCACGCTGGGAAGTTCAGGCAGGATGTTGGACACAAATAACAGATTGGGTCCCAAGGCAGGAAGGCTTCCCATCTCACGGAACAGGAACCCCCCGGATTTTATAACTCTGCCACTATGCTCTTGACCAGAGGAACAGGCTTTGGTCCAAAAGAGTTGCTTGAGTTGCTGATTTTTGGAGCTGTACTTCTGACACCAAGATGTTCTGAAGGGACCTTAGAGCTGCCTGCCAAATCAGCTGGCTTACAAAGCTATGCCTGTAGGCCCAAAACCAGGTAAAGAGTATTAAGAGGTGCCTGCTAGAGCCACTTGCTCCTCTTCAGTGCCAGCAGCTGCCTCTTCACAGCTGCATAATGTTTATCGCTCTCCATTCACTTTAGTTTTCAACTATTCCATTAACTTTTCCTTAATTTTTCAGGAAACTTGATCTTAAGCTGCTTGCTGTGGCTGTCTCTGAGAGTCGGAAAACCTGGAGGAAAAGGAGCCCCACTGGGATCTCAACAGAGGGAACCAAGAAGTTCTACTTTCAGACTGGTTACTGCTCCTACCTGTCCAAAGGGAAAGCTCTGCCGTGGCTGTAAGGGACTGGGCTGTAGGCAGTGTGGTCGAGCAGTCACAGCTGGGCTGGTGTCCACAACTCATGAATGCCCATGAGGTAACAGTCAGCAAGCAGGGATCAGAGTAATTGCTAGAGCCAGGATCAATAGGCAAGAGTCAGATATCAGAAACAGTTACCAGGCTGGAATCAGGAGGCAAGAATCAGGGTCAGAGTCAGGCTGGGGTCAGAAACTGGAGATCAGAAAGCAAGGTGAGATCTGGAGTCGCAGCAAGCCAGAAGTCTCCAGGGTTGCCCAGACAACTTCCTGAGACACCCTCCAGAGTTAAACAGCATGCCATAGGGTGCTATTGCTCTGGCCCCTTTGGGTGGTG
The DNA here is from genome assembly GCF_003597395.2 of Chelonoidis abingdonii. Lineage (NCBI taxonomy): Eukaryota > Metazoa > Chordata > Testudines > Testudinidae > Chelonoidis > Chelonoidis abingdonii. The sequence goes on along the minus strand of NC_133785.1, from coordinate 38,110,492 downwards.
CTTCCTGGGGTACATAACTTTTACACAGCTCCTGGTGGCCATGTAGGAATGTCAGCCATCCCAGACTCTGCAAATCTGGGTGCTAGGCCTATTCTTATACATAGTATGTGAGCAGGGCTGTCACTTAAACAGGGAGTGAGTCATATCAGCTAAGATAGAGAGAAGTCTGTGCCCTCATCAGGATGGTAACTTGATTCGCTTTCCCAGAGGAATGGCCAGTGCCACCTCAGGTATCTGCTTACATGACATAAAAATGGTACTTTATGACCATTTGGGACTGTTTTGAAACTTCACAAGTTATTTTGCCAGCTATGTAAACTTAAGCTCTATTTTAAAAGGTTTAATATCTTGCTTCACTACACTTGGGTCTTCACAGATTATTGGATGTGGTATTAGCAATCTACAAATGATATACTGTGTTATTCAGCTCTATTTTATATTCAAACAACTAGACAGAGTTATGGATAAAAAACTATAAAAATTCTATTAAACTTCTGCAGTATACAAAACTGAGACAAAAATTAATGTAATATACACTGAACACTTTATTTAAATTTAATTGTTTTTTATCTTTTTACATTTTTAATGTTTTCAATTTCATACAATTGACTTAGATAAATTCAGACTAAAATCTATAATGCCTTTATTAAAATTGTAGCATACAACTGTAACTGTTGTAAATATGGTTACAACAGCTCTCTACATTATCAGTGAAGAGAGCATGAAAAAACAAAGTGTAGTGTGAAGTTTCGGAGGAAAAGAATTTAATCATGTTTATGAAAATATTGTTTAACCTAATTGGTTAGGAGAATATTTAGAAGAAACCTTGTGCAAACTTTGAATGATTCATTTCCAATAGTTTTTTCCATATGTATTAATAAAAATATATTTTCAAATGGCTCTTTACTGTTCAATGCAGTCTTGACTTGCTGGTAACTTCAAATATTTCTTCTCTGTGCCCTTTGTTTAGGTTACTTTTTTACAAAACATATTTAAAAAATTGACACAAAAATAGGAAAATACACCTATATGAAACATGCACAATATAATCTAACATGTTTTTCATGTAAGAGTAATAAAAGAAAATATCTCAACAACGTATTTTGGGAGTCCATACTGGATCTGAAGATTAGTTCAAGATATTTTCATGGGCATCATTTTAGTCAGAATATTTGGGTCAGATCTTGTGGTAGATTCATTTATAAATCCTTATGTAGAATAACTGGGAAATAAAAAGGAAAGGCTTGAGGCTGACCATATAAAACATTAAGCAAAGACTGTTAAGGTGGAGAAAAACAGATAAGTTTTACAACTATATTTTACCTTCCCCAGATCACTCAAGAAAGAAGATAGGAGTTTGCTGTACAAAGGAAAGTCTTGCAAAGCATAGCCCTGAAACATCTATTACTTAACCAAAGCAATGATACTTGCAAGTGTTTTTATGATACATCTTCTTGGTCAGAGAAGTCACATGTTGTCTGTTGAAGATAAAGGAAGAGAATTGGTAGAGTGACTCTGGGGAGGGTCTGAATGATTGAGAGTTTATGACACCTTTAAGACAAGAGGACATTGAGCAGTTTCACTACTTTTTCCCCCTTTTGCTTTGAATTACCTGGGCTGCCAACTTTTCATGGTTGGTTTAAATTTGCTTGGCAATCCATTTGTGTTACTGCCAAGATATATGTTGTATACGCATCTCTTCTCTTTCTTTTAAGCCCTAGTTCACCAAGTAGCAGGTAAGACATTTTATGTTATATGCTACTTTAGCTATATTTTCTTGGTCAAGAAGCTTTTGTTTTTATACTTAGTGGCACATTGGATTTATCTCCTTCCTCTCTACCTCCTGCAAACTGGGGGTGGACTATCTGAAACTGTTCAACCTTGTATTTAGCTGTGACACTGGGAGTATGTTTCCCAGACCTGAATCACAGAATCATAGAAGATCAGGGTTCGAAGGGACCTCAGGAGGTCATCTAGTCCAACCCCTGCTCAAAGCAGGACCAATCCCCAACTAAATCATCCCAGCCAGGGCTTTGTCAAGCCTGACCTTAAATACCTCTAAGGGAGGAGATTCCACCACCTCCCCAAGTAACCCATTCCAGTACTTCACCACCCTCCTAGTGAAAAAGTTTTTCCTAATAGCCAGCCTAAACCTCCCCCACTGCAACTTGAGGGCATTACTCCTTGTTCTGTCATCTACCACCACTGAGAACAGCCTAGATCCATCCTCTTTGCAACCCCCTTTCAGGTAGCTGAAAGTGCTATCAAATCCCCCTCCACTCTTCTTTCTGGCAGACTAACAATCCGCAGTTCCCTCAGCTCTCCTCATAATCATGTGATCCAGCCCCTAATCATTTTTGTGCCCTTTGTGGACTCTTCACATTTTCCACATCCTTCTTGCTGTGAGGCCCAAACTGGCCACAGTACTCCAGATGAGCCTCACCAATCCAGGCATTAGCTTCTTGGAACAAGGGCCCATGTTGACTCATATCAGCTTCTTGTCCACTGTACCCTGGTCCTTTGCTGCAACTGTGCCTAACCATTCGGTCCTAGTCTGTAACAGTGATGGATTCTCCATCCTCAATCGGACTCTGCACTTGTCCTTGTTAACCTCATGGTTTCTTTAGCAAATCATCTAATTGTCTAGGTCCCTCTGTATCCTATCCTACCTCGTGATCTACCACTTCTCCAGTTTAGGTCATCTGCAAATTGCTGAGAGTGCATCCGCGCATCTCCAGATCATTAATGAACATATTGAACAAACTGGCCCCAGGACATCCCTTGGGCCTCACTTGAAACCAGCTGCCACAGACATGGAGTCTTTTCACTACCCGTTAGCCCACGATCTAGCCAGCTTGTCTTATCCCCTTATAGTCCATTCATCCAGCCATACTTCTTTAACTGCTGGCAATTACTGTGGAGACATATCAAAAAGTTTGCTAAAGTCAAGGAATAAACACTCCACTGTTTTCCCTCATCCACGACCCACTTATTCTCCTCATAGAAGGCAATTAGGTTAGTCAGGCATGACTTGCCCTTAGGTGATCCAGCTGACTGTTCCTGATCACTTCCTCTCTCTAGTGCTTCAGAATTGATTCCTTGACGATCTGCTCATGAATTTACCGAGGGACGGGGTGAGGCTGAACGTCTGTAGTTCCCCAGATCTCTCCTCCTTCTTTTTAAGAGCGGCATACCTACCTTTTTCCAGTCATCCGGGACCTCCCCGATCGCCATGAGTTTTCAAAGATAATGGCCAATGGCTCTGCAATCACATCCGCCAACTCCTTGAGCATCCTTGCATGCAATGCATCTGGTCCATAGATTTGTGTTCATCCAGCTTTTCTAAATAGTCCTGAACCACTTCTTTCTCCATATAGCAGCAGTCTGGGAGCTGACCTTGTTTGTGAAGACAGAGGCAAAAAAAGCATTGAGTACATTAGCTTTTTCCACATCCTCTGTCACTAGGTTGCCTTCCTCATTCAGTAAGGCGCCCACACTTATCTTGACTTTCTTTTTGTTGCTAACATACCTGAAGAAACCCTTCTTGTTACTCTTAACATCTCTGTCTAGCTGCAACTTCAAGTGTTATTTGGCCTTCCTGATTTCATTCCTGCATGCCTGAGCAATATTTTTATATTTCTCCCTGGTCATTTCTCCAATCTTCCACTTCTTTTAAGCTTCTTTTTTGTGTTTAAGATCAGCAAGGATTTCACTGTTAAGCCAAGCTGGTCGCCTGCCATATTTACTATTCTTTCTACACATCAGGATGTTTTTTTCCTGCAACCTCAATAGGGATTCTTTAAAATACAGGCAGCTCTCCTGGACTCCTTTCCCCCTCACGTTATTCTCCCAGGGGATCCTGCCCATCAGCTCCCTGAGGGAGTCAAAGTCTGCTTTTCTGAAGTCCAAGGTCTGTATTCTGCTGCTCTCCTTTCTTCCTTGTGTCAGGATCCTGAACTCACAGAGCTCTGTGTGGCTCAAAAGCTTCTCTCTCTCAGTAACAGAAGTTGGTCTACTACAAGACATTACCTCAACCACCTTGCCTATCTGAAACTTCTGATTTTTTTTATTGATGTTTATTTTCTTTAGTAATTGTCAGTGACTTCTTTGGGAAAAGGTATGGTGAATAAAAACTACTACTGGAAGGAATTGTGTTATATTTTTCTCAGTTTTTCTCCTATCAACATATTGTACTTTGCTATGAAACCTAAAAAACTTTTTTAAAGAGCTTCTAATTATCTATGCCCCATTGAAACTGACCTATTAAGTCATCTTGGGCAAATTCTTTTATCTGCTTACATTGATCATTATATCTTAAAAATAAAATCCAAATAAATATGGTGATACAAGCAAATACTAAGAAAATTATTTTTGTCTAAATGGCATCTGATTTAGTTGCAAATGAGTCAGTCAAAATGAATATTTGGTACCGTTCCCTTAAAAGATAATGGTGATATTTTTAAGGCAAGTTTTCATCTGAACTAAAAAGCAGGCATAAGATTGTTCTAACAAACAACAAAATCAGAAATTCAGAATGCCAGAAATGTCCCAATAGCCTCATCCTTAAGCATCTTTAATGTACATCATCATTTAAGTACTTGGATACTTTTCTAGAAGGCTTTCTAGAGTTGGACCTATACTGGCTCTTAACTCCATATAAACACATGACAAACACCAACATTTGAACATAAATGGCCAATCTTTAAACACTGAGATGACTAAACCTCTAAATATGTCAATGAGACTGAATCAAGCAGAAATTAAGCACATGCATCGTTGAGAAAAAAGGCAGTAAAATTTCTCCAACAATTTGTTGACCTAATTGCTCTTTATTAAAGATAAAAAGAACTGTTGATGGCACAATTAATTTTCTGATCTAAGTATCAAAAGAAAGATTTTCTATCACTAAATGTTCAAAATAGAGTATAAACAAGTTACACATAAATATTAATTCCAAGAGAGAAGTACCAGAGGGGTAGCCATGTTAGTCTGGATCTGTAAAAGCAGGAGAGTCCTGTGGCACCTTACAGACTAACAGATGTTTTGGAGCATGAGCTTTCGTGGGTGAATACCCACTTAGTCGGATGCATGAGAGAAGCAGAGATTATATAATTCAAAAAATTAATGTGATTTGAGCACACAAGCCCCATATGGCATTTTGAAATTTTAATTACAACACAGGAGCAGACTGAGAAAATTACATGTACAAAAATCTGTGCTTTACACATGCATTTAAATTAAGTATGAATTACACATGCAATTTTTATATTCACAACTGCATGCAATGTTTTCTAACCCCGAGATGATCAGCCACTTGCATATGGGTCTGATCTTGCTCACATATTCCAATTCAATGGAAACAGTACCACTGACTTTAGTGGGGAAGGATCAATCTATTTGAAGCATTAGTGACTTTCAACCTTTCCACTCCAAATATTTTACCTCTATTTTTGAACTGAAGAGGGAAGAGATATGCAATAGAGTTTCATCCATTAGAGATCAATGATAAATGTACAGACGTGAGTTTATTACATTGCCATTAGGTTACAAACCACCACATCATAGCTTTAGGTTCTCACAAGCACATCTCAACTGCAGCACACGCACTTCTCTAGAGCAGAACTCTTCTCACAAGAGCACTAGCATTTAGCCAGCTAGACAGAGGAGCAGGTGCAATTTCAGATACCTGTCTCTCTGTTAAGGGTACATAGTAATCCTGCTAGCCTACAAGGCTATGTTGATTAGGGTTTATGCATGCATGTCCTGTAAAACATAAACAGAGACAGATACTTTCAAATGGTGTAAGCCATGATTACTGGACATACCTCTTATCGCATTGCTGTGAACATGCAGCCTTTTATTTGTAATCTTAACATGTTAAAAATGACACCTAAAAGGTAAGCACCAAAGCTAATTTTCCAGTTAAAAAACTGCTCCTCGAGGGCACAATCCTGTTTCCACTGAAGTCGCTGGTAAAACTTCCTCTAAGTTTGGTATTGTCAGTTCTAGTTGTAAATTTCAAAATGATACACAGGAATTATATAAACACACAAAATTCCAATTGTACATTAATGAGATATGGATATTCACATCACATGTACAATTTGGAAAACATTTTCCTTCTCTCTGTGGTTCCAGTTCTAAGACATTGTTATTCCCTCAGGCTGAGCTGTGTCATAATGTCCATTGTAGTTGGGCTGCCATTTACCAGCCTGGTGAGATGGATGTTTAGAAACGTTTATGGCATATTCAACAGAATGGATTACCTCAACTTTCATTGCTATCAACCTTGCTGTTTAAAGTCTATGCAACTGACAAGCAAAAACTCCCCAAAATGCAAAGATTGATCTATGAAGATGAACTTTACATCACAACCCCATCAGAAAGATTTGAGGGCACTAAGCATATTCTAAATGGCTTCCTGAGTGTACTCAGAAAATACTGTCACATGTGGTTCCTGAATGCCAACCACAGCAAGAACAAATGTGTGCCTTCTACCTGAAACACCATTAGGCCAAGCAAAAACTCCAGATACCATGGGATAGTACAATCCAGTGAACAATGAACGTCCAGTGTCCCCTGGGGTCACATTCTATTGAACTCTGACATTCAAAAGACGTATCAAGAAGCTGAAAAAGTAAGTGAAATCCAGTAACTGTGTACACCAGAGACTGGCCAACACAATGGGGAGCTGACCTCAAAACACTCCAAGCAACCAATCTCGTCCTGTTTTACATGCATCCTGTGTGTGGAGTAATGTGCCCCAGTATGGTCAAATTCGAGCCAAACCCACAGCATTGACACTGAACTTAATCAGTTCTGTAGGATCATCACAGGGAGTTTGAAACCAGCTCCCGCACAGTTGCTAGATTGCACCACCATCAGTGATATAGGCTGACTCCAGAAAAAAGACAAGACAAAAATAGGTGCATGATCCAAAATATCCACTTTTTGGACACATTCCACCACCCAAGAGTCTCAAATCCCAAAAGACCTTAGACTCGGAAAATCACTCATGCCAAAATAAGTGGCAGTAACAAAAATGGTGAGAAGTTTTTTCATGCATCTGAAGAAGTGGGTTTTTTACCCACAAAAGCTTATGCCCAGATAAACCTGTTAGTTTAAGGGTACGTCTACACTGCACGATTATTTCGAATTAGCTTAAACCGATATTACAAAACAGATCTAATAAAATCGGTTTAGCGCGTCCACAGTGGGATCCCGAAATCGATTGTTTGCGTCCATGGTCCAAAGCTACCATCGATTTCAGGAGCGGTGCACTGTGGGTAGCTGTTCCTCAGCTATCCCATAGTTCCCACTTCCGTGTTGAGAGCACAGTGCCTGATGGGGCAGAAAACACTGCCCCGGGTGGTGCTGGGTACAGCCTCACCCCTCCCTTTGTGAAGGCAGCAGACAACCCTTTGGCGCCTTTTTCGCGGAGTGCATTGAGCAAACGCCATAGCACAGCAATCTTTTCCTTTTTTTTTTTCACGTGGTGGTGGGGGGAAATAAACTGAGGAGCTGTTCCCTGAACCACGCCAGACACTGTGTTTGAACCTACAGACATTGGGAGCTCAGCCAAGAATGCAAATAATTTTCAGAGACTGCTGTGGACTGTGGGATAGCTGGAGTCCTCAGTACCCCCTCCCTCCCTTCATGAGCGTCCATTTGAGTCTCTGGCTTCCCGTTACGCTTGTCACGCAGCGCTGTGTATCCTGGAGTTTTTTATTCAAACGCTTTGGCATTTCGTGTTCTGTAACGGAGCTGGATACAACAGATTTGTCTCCCCATACAGCGATCAGACCTAGTATCTCCCGTACGGTCTATGCTGGAGCTCTTTTTCGATTTCAAACTGCATCGCCAGCCGTGCTGATCAGAGCTCCACGCTGGGCAAGCAGGAAATGTAATTCAAAAGTTCGCGGGGCTTTTCCTGTTTACCTGCCCGCTGCATCCGAGTTCAGATTGCTGTCCAGAGCGGTCAGTGCTGCACTCTGGGATGCCGCCCGGAGGCCAATAACGTCGATTTCCGTCCACATGAACCCTAATCCGAGTTATCACTATCGAATTTAGCGCTACTCCTCTCGTTTGGGAGGAGTTCCGAAATCGATTTAAGGAGCCGTTTAACTCGATATTAATGACGACGTCGCGTGAACGGATACAGCGTTAAATCGGTATATCGGCCATTAAACCGATTTAAAGTCGCAGTGTAGACCTGGCCTAAAAGGTTCCACTAGACTCCTCATTGTTAAAATGGTGAGAGATTCCAATGATCTTGGAGAACCTGGTTCCTTCAGAACAACTGCCCCCAGGCTCTAACCTCAAATGAAAATACTAGTGTATTTTAAATCAAGCAAGAACTAGGGTGACAAAGAGTGTTAAAAATATGATCAAGGGGAAGCTGAGGAAGAACCTCAAATGTGAATGTGGCTTGCCTAAGCAAACACTTGAACACTGCCTGATGCAGTGTCTATGTCAACATCCTTGGATCTCAAGGAACTCTTTTAGGTAAGTGACAACACTATGTCTTGGCTGTGGTTTTGGGGCAACAAGCTATGATGATGATGATGATGATGAAACAAATTAAAAATCCTGACACTACATCTTATTTTTTCAGTTATCAAAAAACTTAATCTTATATAAACATCAAAATGTTAAACTCTGTCACAATACTTATCTTTGTTGCTATGGCAAATGAGTATGTTCAAAAAAACTAAGTCAAAGAAGACACATATAAATATAAAATATTAATCTTTTCACTTTGAACTTATCTTAAATTTCTTATCCAAACTTACTATTTACAACTTAATGAACAATACCATCCAAAAATCCAAAAATCCAAATCCATGCCAAGTGGACATTGTGGAAGTTCCTGCAAGCAATGGAACCAGTGCAGTTAACATGACAGTAATATCTCTGCAAGCTAATTCTCTTTATCCACTCTAGTTCAATGAGACTTTGGGGATAGGATCAGCCAATTAAAATGGAAGGGTATGGACCCATAACAAAATGGTTCAGCTATAAAGAAACTTCAAAACTAGAATGGAGGAAAATTCCATCCCCCATCCCCCCAATTCAATTGCTTTGTAACATTTCATAGATGCCAAGGCCAGAAGAGAGCATTGTGATCATCTAGTCTGACCTCCTGTAGAACATAAGCTATAGAACTTCCCCTAAACAATTCCTAGACCATATGTTTTAGAAAAACATCCAAATCTTGATTTTAAAATGGTCAGTGATGGAAAATCTACCCCTGCCCTCGGTAAATTGTTCCAATCAGACATGCAAAGTCTATTTAACATTTGTGTTGCACAGGAAAGAGATGTTTGAAGCCTTTGGGGATTTTCTTCATTTCCCATAATTATACAGTAGAGAAACTTATAAAGATATAAAGTTCTCTTTCTTGTAAGATTTTTATTTTTAAATGTGAAAGTTTGGTACTCTAAAAAGAGGAGTCTCAATGTCCTGGCTGGCTTTATTCCTATGTGTCAGACTGCTGCACTTCCAGTTAATATTGCGACTGTAATGAGAAGTAATTTAAATAATGGAGACTGAAGCAGAAGAAGCTATAAGGACACAATGCAGAAATTGCCACGGTTTATCAACATCACTGGCATCCAGCTCTTCATTATTTCTTTGAGCAGGGTCAAAGTAGTCAAAGTGATGCTGTAAATACCGACTAAAACAAAGCAGCTGTTTATTCATGATTTGGCACAGGATATTTGTAACAAACAAGATATGTTTCCTTTCCATGGGTTATTAGGCACAAGAGCATAATTGATATTAACCAACTTTCAGGCATGAGTAACTTTTTCTTACAGCTTGTCTATGTAATTTTTTAAATCACAAGCAGTATGTTCAAAACAGCAACAGGAAATATATTAGAAGTCTATACCTATTATCACTGGGATACCAGACAAATGGAGATCTTCAGTAATGCAATTAAGTGACAGAACCCTAATAAGACGACAATAAACACATCAGTTTCCTAGCCTCAGAGAGCATCTTTTTAGAAGCAAACTGAGACTGTGATCACATTCCAATATGTGTTTTGAAACTCCCAGTTTCTGCTATTGTGTTTTAGTATTTCTGATAGGTTTGTATAAATGCTATTATGCTTTTAGTAAATACAGGAGCTATATTTAAACAAAATATTAAGTCTTGATTAGTTATGTGCAGCCAAAATATCTTCTATAAAAGTACATCATGTTCAGCCTATGGAAAGGGCAGTATCAAGAAACAGATGCATATAACACTCCTGAATAATTATTTTAAACGTCTTGGTAGGTTCATGATTGGGAGAAACAGAAAAGTCTTACGTGATCATTGTGTGCACTCCCTGCAAGTGTACAGTTCCCCAATAAAGGGCATTTCAGATGCTGAACTAATTTTAGCCAAATGCTAAGACGTGAATCAAGTAGAGGTTTGGGATACGCCAAATTTCCATCCTTGTTATCACAACAAAAACATGAAGTATGCAGGGCTGCCTCTAGGTATTTTGCCGCCCCAAGCAAAAAAAATTTTGGTTGCCCCTCATCCCAGCCCTGGGTTCTTCCCTCCCCACCAGTGCCTTCCCCCCCACCCCCTTGTCCAAGCCCTAGGCTCCCCCCACCCCCAAACATGACCTCCTCGTTCACCACAGCAATCCCTGTTTACACTTGCAGAGGGGATTGAACCGTTTCTCCTATTTTTATTTCACTTTAGTATAAATCTCGCCCCCATATCCTCCACAACCCCATCTTTAGTGCTCCAAATGCACATGGAAGGCATAAGGACTAACCCTCAAACTTTGTACCCAGAAAGGGATGGGATCTAGTAAAGAGGGTTCAGGCAGAGGAGCAGGTGTGGGGGGGCTTGTGGGCTCTACATTGGCAGAGAAGCGGGGTGTGATATACTCATGGAGGAAGGTGGAGGAGGAGAGGGGGTATCAGGAGGGTTGCAGGAGAAGAGTGAAGGGGAAGGGGGAGGTGTGGGAGGAGAGGGCTGGGGGAGGGTACAAACGGAGAGATGCAGGTGAAGGGAGAGTACAAGGGGAAAGGGTGCAGCAAAGGAGCGATGGGGGGAGGTACAAGTGAAGAGGCTGAGAGCAGAATTAGGGGTGAAAGGGTTGAGAGGGGCAGGCGTTGACAGCTGCTTCCCCAGCCCTGTGCAGGCAGAGCCAAGAGGATGGACACTGACCCCGAGGTGCCCAAGCCGCAGGGGTCCCCCGCTGCCCCTTTCGGAGCTGGGTTCTGCTTCTCCCCACCCCTGGGGCTGTGGGAGCCCAGGCAAGTAGCGCAGGGCTGAGGCGAGGGAGGTGCATGGCGGGCTGGGTCCGGGGGCAGCAGCCTCTCCCTGCAGCTCAGGCTTCCCAGCCACTCACCCCATCAGCGCATGAGTCGGGATCCGCGCCCCTTGCACAGCCCAGCGGCGCCTTGCACAGCCCATTCAGGCAGGGAAATGCCGTGCCACCCTGGGGAGACTCAGAGCAGCAGCAGTGGCAGCAACAGGACCCCTCCTCCCTCCCTGCATCCCAAGCCCTGCTTCCCTCCCTCCCCAGCTCCTCACAAACTCCGGGAGCCCCTCTCACGACCGCAGCCCAGCTCAGCTCTAGGGGACGATGCTCTGGCTCTCCAGCAGCAGGGCTCTGGACAGGGCCCTGGACAGGGCCCTGGACAGGGCCATTTCCCGGCTTTTTGCCGCCCCAAGCAAAAAACAAAAGGAGGGGGCAGAGTGCCACCCCTTGGAAAGTGCCGCCCCAAACACATGCTTGGAGCGCTGGTGCCTAGAGCCAGCCCTGGAAGTATGCCACTAAGCGCAGCTTCCAACTCTATGTTTGGATGTGCAAAGGCTCTGCTTAGGCTAAAATGCTGCAGACGTGCTAATGTAAAACCTTATGTTCAAATTCAGATCAGAGTAAAACTCAAAGTGTTGCTCCCAATTGAAAAGAGAACATTTTATACAGGCCAGGTAACATTTGTGTGACATTTATTTACATTAAATTAATAGGGTCACAAGAACAACTAGTTAGTTATTAAATAAATGATTGATGGATTGATGAGGCCTGAGTTTTCATAAATTTATTGATAGATTATTTAAATGAGATGAATACATAGAATCCCAAGTTGTTTCAGTAACAAGAATATATAACTTTGTACATTTGTCTTCTGATACCTTAGCTCAGTCAGATTCCATAATATTAGACTTTCAGTCACTGATCTAGCTTTTATTCACTAACGAAGTGCAAGTGCCAGCAAGCAACCGAACTATACATAGCACACGTATAAAGCAGAAAGGAATGTAAGGGCTTGTCTACATGGTCAGTTAGAGCATGGCAAGCCAAGCAGTGAATGCACAGCACACTAGCCTGCCATGCACTCAATGGTCATGAGGAGACTGCAGGTCACCAAATGGGCTAGCCCTGATTGAGAAAAGAGCAGAGGAGATTCGGGATGTCTGATTCAGTCATAGGAAATGATCAGCTCTGAAATTCAGATCTGATTTGGTTCTGACCACCTTAAGTTATGGAGGATCTGCAACCAAGGTTTTGGTTCAAACTCGTCTCTAATTCTGAATATATATATGTATTTATGTCACTGGTGCCTTTGATTCAGTACCCCACGGTGTGCAGTTTTTAAACAGATTTATACAGCTGAGTTGAAAAATCATGTCTAAAAGACAACAGAAAAGGAAACATTGTTAGAGAACTAAAACATGTATGGAAAGATGGAGACGTTTACTTTCAGTGATTTATAAATGGCAGGACACCCTTATAAAAGTCATGAATTTAATTAATTCACTCTCTCTGACCCACCTCTTCGGTGCCAACAAATAGTGCACAAAGAGATCTCAGAACACCTGCCACGTGCACAGTGAGGGGTACTTAAATAGTCTCTACAGTGATTGGTCCATTTGTGCCATTAGGAATGTGTTTTGCACACATTTTATAATCGGCCACCATAGATCACAATACCATTAAAGAGTTACAATAAAAAGAAATGTGCCTATTCAAAACAAGTTCACACTAAATTATATTAATAAATATATCATGAATGGAATTAAAACAACTATTTGAGGTGAATGATTTCTTTTTATGTTATGTGCCAAGTGCACAGATTTCCAATCGTACTGAGATTTTTTTTTATTATATCAATAAATAAAGATTCTAAAATAAAAGCAGTAAGGGAGTCCATGAGATATATTATTAATAAGAGTTAGCAAAATAATGAGTGAGTACAGCGACACGTGAATTGCTATTGTCACCTCATGCCCAATTCTGTAAAAATGCAGAAATGTTTTCAGGATCGGGCCTTTTTTCATTCCTAACAACCTGTACCCATCAAAAGAAATTACTCACTCTCTCTCCACTGATTGAAATGTTGGGATAATTTTAAGGTCTGTTTAGAAACCTCTTTACAAAATTTTAGGGAAGAAAAACGTTTTCTTTGTTGTGAGTTCTTCAGGTATAAGATGGAAAGACAGAGTGGGAATTAATATCATCTTTAAAAAAACTGGAAAACTAATTACTGTTTTTAATAAACAGCAATAGTCTTTGTGCTGTGACAAGACAAATTGTCCCAGGGCCAGAGTAGGAGTTCAATATTACTATGCACTAATGAGTATATTTATATAAAATTTTCTAAAATTTATGTACATCATCATCTGCAGACAAAATCTGATACCAGTAGGATTTAACAAAAAACAATTAACTTTCCTTTGATCAAAGTGAATACTGAGTGTACTCCATCACAGGTATTTCACTCCATACACAGGTAATCCTTTTGCCAGTTGGAGTTGGCAGCAACAAGGGCTGGGTTCAATACCTAGGAGTTCCTTTTCAACAATACAACACAAAACCAGCTTAAGCCCCCACCCAGTAAACTGGGACAGCTACGTACCACCTCCTGGGCACCTCTGAGATACAATACTTCCCCTCTCACAAGCACAAAGTCTGAGTGTAGAAAAGAAACTTTTATTAAAAGGAGGGAAATAACCCAGCATTCATTTGAGAGGGGACAGAAAGGCACCTTGCTCGCTCCATTGTCCAGTCACTCACTTACCACTCCACTTTGCCCACTGCCCTACTGGCTGATCACCGCTCTGTGGGCAACTGCTCCTCTCTGAGAGAATATCTTCTGGTCCAACCACTTGACACAGCTCTCAGTGATCTCAGCTGTTAGTACAGAACCCTCACTGCTAATGCATATGGGCAGTCTCTTGCATCAGAGACACTGTCCCAAAGCAGGACTAATGCTTAGATCTGCTTATCAGTGATTTCAGCTCTGTGGTGTGTAACAAGACTCTCAATTCAGTCTTAATGAGCTCTGTTATTACATAGTAGAAAGAGGAAGTGTCAAATGGTCTCTTCACCACCAGGTACAAATACCCATCCCCACTCTCTCTTAACTCACTGGGCATTGGCACCTCTGTCCTCTGCCTAGCAAGTGGACTTTAGTTGAGAGTGAGTCCCTCAAACAGGGAACGCCAAGCACAGTTCTGCTGCCCTTGATTCATACAAAAAGGATAACAACCCTTTAGTGCTCCTGCCCTAATGACAAAGAGATTTGTGACCCAATTCAGCCAGAAGTGATAATTTGGGCAAAGCAGTCCCATCATGCTGAGCACCTAGATACAGTGGGTGTGCCCATGCAAACAAGGTTGGCTCTTGAAGTCTTCTTCCCCAACTCATCACTAAAATGTCAGGGGAGAGCTCATTCAGACAGTGCTTATACACACAGAAGTTAAAAAATTTATAATCACTTTAAAAAAAGACAAACACAGCTGTAGCAATGGATAACATTTCCCATTCATGAAAAGATCTGCCTTACAATGTCAGACAGTTGGGGATTACAAAGTTTGGGAAAGGCATGTCTTTGCTTCAGAGTGACAACTTCAGTCACCAGAGAGAAGGCATGCTCCCCTACACTGCCAGAGCAGAAAGAAACATACCAGCAGTGACATCTTTCTGTCTACAGTATCCACAAAGCCAGTTGCTCATTTAAAGTCAGCATTAGATGGTATCCTCTCAGGATATCATCGTCCTTCACCGCCGTCAGGTAAAAAAAGCTATACACTACCATATTTTTAGTATAACAATTCAGATCTACAAGGATATTTCTTTCCATTCATTTGCGTCCACTTGTCTCCATTTTGATTTCCAAAAGTAAAATAATGCAAAAAAAAAAAACAACCTTTTAAACTCTGGATTTATATTTCAGTTTCTGCAGGCTCGCTTCTAAAAACAAATTCAGAAACATCCCTAGCATCACTGGGGAATTTTATTAAACAAAATATTCTACTGAGGACTTATGCATCAAGGCTCAGTATGAGTCAGTTGTTGAAGGCTGCCTTTCTCCCCTCCATGAAATTTGCAGAACTCCAGTTCAGTAGGTCCCACATGCAAGCCTCCCTGGGTACATAATGTGTTAAGTTGTGCTTCCCTCACAAGGTTATATGGAAAGCAAGGCCATGCTTCAAATGTGGATCCAACTATAAATCTCAACATTGATGTTTATCTCCAATTTCTCTACATAAAAACTGAAACATTCAATATAGACTTGAAGGTTTAATCTTCCTTACTTTGAAACAAAAATATTATATACACCTCTACCCCAATATAACGCTGTCCTTGGGAGCCAAAAGATCTTACCGCGTTATAGGTGAAACCACGTTATATTGAACTTTTTTTGATTCGCTGGAGCATGCAGCCCCTCCCGCGCTGCCCTCCCTCCCCCAGAGCACTGCTTTACCGTATTATATCTAAATTGTTGTTATACTGGGGTAGAGGTGTATTTAGGAGAGACATTTTATTACGATCTTTAGGCAGTCATGTGGCAAACTTAGGGGAAGGGAGAAAGAATATCATTATTTTTAAGGTAGCAGAGTGTTTAGAATTTTCCCATCTATTTTCACCACAGGCATTGATTATGCAAATATGTATTCAACTCATGTGAGTAATATAACACTTCTTATTATTTTTCATCCAGTGATTCCAAAGCACTTGGCAAAGGTGGATAAGCATTATTATTCCAGCTTTCCAGATATGGAAACAGACAAAAAGGTTAAGACCTTCACTTGATTACTATTGCTGAATGTTGCGGTAGTGTTTAGAGGCCAACCAGGATGGAGCCCCATTGCGCAAGGCATTATACAAATAGATTAAATTGGATAAGACAAAACAGGTGATCCTCACCATAGCTTATCACTCCAAAACTGCAGCCAAGAACTGGTTTTATCATTTATCTCTAATAGTTCCTTTGGAGCACAGGATGTTGACAGGGGAACTGAACCATGCAAAGTTCAAGTTTTTGCCTAGGCTCTCCACATTCATTTTTATTCCTCAGTTTCCACATGATCATATTACCACCACTCTTTGCCACCCCAGCTATCACTCCATTTAGAGTACACCAGTATTTTCATTCAAAGCCAGCATCTGGAAGGAGTTGTTCTGAAGGACCCAGGCCCTCCAAAATCATTGGTATTTCCTGTCATTTTGTTATTCTGTAACCTTCCACAATGGTATTTTGGGGTAAGTGATTTTCACAGGCGGAGCTCTTTCTGGACTTGAGTCTCTTAGGTGGTGGAATCTGTCCATACAGTGGATGCCTTGGACCATGCACCTGTTTTTGTTTTTTCTTTTTACTAAAGTCATCCCGCCTCACTGATGGTGATGCAATCTCCACTGGGCAGTCGAGCGACAGTGTGGTATTGGTTTGAAACTTCTGTAGTGATCTTACAGGACTGATTGCATTCATCTGTGCATGGCTTGAGTGTGACCATACTGGGGCACAGTACTCTGCAATTGTTGACAAATTCAGCTCCCCATTTTGTGTTGACCAGTTTCTGGAGTATACAATTCCTGGTGTTCACTTTCCTTTTCAACTTCTTAATATCCTCTTTGAAATGTCAGTGTCCTGTCTAATATGACCTCAAGGTACATCAGATGTTCATAGTCTCAAGGACTGTACCATTTCATGATATCCAGAGTTTTTCCTTGGCCTGAGGGTGTTTCAGGTGGGAGGCACATACTTGTATCTTAATACGGTTGGCATTCAGGATCCATGTGCAGCAGTATTCTCCAAGTACACTCTGGGAGCCAGTTAGAATGTACTTAGTGTCCTCAAATCTTTCTGATTTGGTGGCATTGCAAAGATCATCTGCATAAATGAATCTTTGCATGCCAAGGAATTCTGTCAGTCACTTCTCTTCACGAATCAGAGGGGTAGCCGTGTTAGTCTGGATCTGTAAAAGCAGCAAAGAATCTTGTGGCACCTTATAGACTAACAGACATTTTGGAGCATGAGCTTTCGTGGGTGAATACCCACTTCGTCAGATGCATGTAGTGGAAATGCATGCATCTGATGAAGTGGGTATTCACCCACGAAAGCTCATGCTCCAAAACGTCTGTTAGTCTATAAGGTGCCACAGGATTCTTTACTTCTCTTCACATTAAACAGCAAGGGTTGTGAACTTTGGAGCTATCCATTCTGTTGAGCCCACCATCAACTTTTCTGACCATCCATCTCAATGAAGAAACTTCACTTCTCAAGCAAAAAGGAGATGACCCTGGACATCTTGCTATTTCTCAAACTTCTTGCCAGTTTCAGTAGAAATGCATGATGGCTCACAGTGCCATAAGCAGCCAACAGAACAACAAACACAGCACCTGTAATTTTGCAGGTTGTATTGAGTTGTATTGAGTTAAGTTTGCAACTTGACCACAGCATGAACATCCAGAGCAGAACCAGCTTGATCATCAGTCAGATACCCTTCCAATATTGGTGCAATTCTACCCATTATCATCTGCTCATATAATTTGTAGGATGGGCAGAGGAAGGATACTGGTCATTAACTCATTCCAGAGTTCTGGTCTTTATGTGGTTTAAGTAGTACAATTACTTTAGCCCATCTCCACAGTCTGGGTATCCGCATTGCCTCCATGCAACAATTAAAGTAGCCACTTCTGTGATCTCATCCCAAACTATAGTAATAATTCATTAGATAGACCATCTAGTCCAGCTGCTTTTCCACATTTCAGCTATTTCATTGCTATTGTCAGCTCCTCGGGGTTCAGCTGCACATTGTAGACCTTGCTGTTACTGAGTGCGGCAAGTTCCTGCTTAACATTTTGTTTTGCTATGTGAGCTGGTTTACCATTTAGGATACTCTGGTGTGAAACTTGGTTAGGATGCTCTGGTGTGAAAGTTGGTTGTGGTGATTCATTTTGGTGGTTGGTTCAGGGTTTAGCATCCAAATGGTGGCCCAGGTATTTTTGCTAGTACAGCACAGGTTTGTTGTTTCAACCAGCTACTTCCAGAGGTTGTGCTGCTCCTCTGCGATAAGACAAACAAGACGGTCATGTGGGGAGGAAACAACTCATAAGAAAAATAATGGGATGCCTATAATTGTGTACAATCACACAGCAAGTCAATGAAAGAGCTGGAAATAAAACCCATGTTGACTGACTCCCTGTTCTTTGCCATTTCCACTGAATCACTCTGCCTCACAAGTGTTGCAAGAACAATCCTTAAATTTTCACACAGAATCCAGACTAATTTCTACTCAAGGATGGGTAAATACCAGTCTTCTTATCTCCATGCTTCTGACTATCCAGACCCTTAGCCATGAGCTTCTTGGAACAGTGTTAACTACAGTTAAGCAGAACTTAACTGATGAGCCAAGCTGGTTAACAAGCACAAGAGAAAATGCTGCCACAAAGCTCAGGACTCAGCTTAATCCTTTGCGCTCTCTGCTGATGGTGGCTGGAAGTAGTGAGAATACAGCTTGCTGAAGCCTTAGATGGAAGATAAGAATTTCTTGCCCAGACATCAAGGAAATCTATGGGTTTTCTAGTGTTGTTCAATTCTTAATAAGATATAGGCATACCAAGAGTAACTGTGGAAGTAATTTTTGAAGGCTACTAGAATAAGCCCTGCCACTTTTTACAATTAGGGGAGGGGAGTCTACTGCATCCTACTATTTAATTTGTTCCTATTCAAATCCAGAAAATGTTCCAAAATATACAAAGATAGTAGCAAACAAGAACATCAGCCTGAAAGCCCTATAATGTAATCCAATTTATAAAGATGACATCCAAAAGCCTCAACTCAGGACATCTAATATTTCCAATTACATAGTTATAGAGAAGACACAATGACTGACAGCATCCATGCATCAAGTCAACTGCAGAGTGTTGTGAAACCATACTTAAATTTTGACGAAATTAAGTGAAATGCATTCTGAAGCTAAGAGTCTTTTAAAATAGGATGCTAGCCAAGTCGATTGGGGAGCATTAAAGAGTTAATTCATATGGTATTATTAAAAAAACTAATTAAAAATTGATTCATTGTTTAGGCTAAACTCTTCTTATATTACTGAGTTAGGTGTGAAAAACAGACCCATTTAGGCTTGCCACAACCACAGGGGCTAAACTTGATGACCTCTCAAGGTCTCTTCCAGCCCTACATTTCTATGGTTTACATCAGAGATCTTAAGAGTAGAGGAGTCACATGACAATCACACCACTTTTTAAAAAGAGAAAAGGCAGGTTTTATAATTCTGCTTTCTTTGGCAACATCACCATTTGAAAACCACTTCTCTTTCTGTCACTCAAAATTTGTCAGCCCTTCAGTAAGTTTCCCAATTTAAGCAAAGAAAATGCATTTAGCTCTGCAATTGATAAAAACCACTCCACAAGAACACCCTAAGTGAAAATGATTATTTTAATTTACCAAGTAAAGGCAAGATCATAACAGCCGGCATTATTATGCTATTTGTTTTGCAAGCAGAAAGTTATGGAATTTGCACTGGCTTGAATTTCACGCTAAAAAGGTACATATTTGATAAGAGATAATGAACTGATATCTGTTTCACACATATACCAATCTGTAGTCACATTCAAATAACCCAGAAAAAGAGAGCAGAGATTTTTTGTCCACCTTAAATATATTATTTTAGGATTTATCAGTCTTTATCCTAATTATTCTATTTACATAAGTGGTATTAATTTATAAACCTTTTGTTTTACTCACTTCATGAGATAAAATGACATTGAAACAAACAGAAAATACTTTTCTTAGTGTGTATCCTCAGAAAGAAATCATCCTGCTGAAAATATTCACTACACACTTCTTAGAAAAGATTTATGCGTATATTCAACTTTACACAGGTGAGCAATCCCATCGAGACTACTGTTGTGCAGACAGTAGTAATTTGAGTAAACTAGCAACAACTTGACTTGTTGTAACTGTAATGGTTTATTAACATCTTATCCTTTCTATGAAACATCTTCCTATCAAGACAGACTACTCACATGGCAAAGGTAAGCATGTATGTAAGTCTTTTCAGGATCAAAGCCTTAGTTTCCTTTTTTGTTTCAAGCTTATTGCTAGATGGATCTTCTTTCTGGCTGCTAGACTTCTACAGCCCGAAGCATAAATGTGGTCAAGAGTCGAGAGTGCTTCACACCACTTAATTTTCATTGTAGTCATAATATTACCTAGCTCTTATAAAGTGTCTTTCATGTTTAGATCTCAAAGTGCTTTTCAAAGGAGAGTCTAATGTATGTTGGGATGCATACGTTAGAAGTAAAAGGCACAACCTAAGCATTGGCCACAGAAAAGGAAAAAAAAATTAACGCCCCTTGCTGCAATTTGGTACTTCTTCCATGGCAAGGTTAGATTATATTGTGCTCACAGGTCAGCTATTACAGATTCTATATCTGTCCTTTTCCATAGGGACAGAGGCATGGAATGCATAATATTTCCAAAGTATGAGAATAAAACAGGGTCTGGGCCTTCTTATTGTTCATAAATTACCATTTGCAAACGTCATTTGAGCAGTCAGTTCATCACAGGATTCTCAGTCTTCCCATAAATTATATTATACAATGGTCTAATCTCCTCCATCATTTTAACCGTAAGAAACTCACTTTTCTTTTAAGCATTTCAGTTACCAAGCTTTTTTTTTGTTTTGTTTTGTTTTTTGGAATGTTGAAAACATTTTACCATCCTTGTTGAAAGGGTATTTAATAGTCACTATTTGTAAGAATCACAGCAAAATGAGAGTGTTAATAAAATATACCACATGCCCTATGTGAAAGTTTGTACAGGGGAACTTTTAAGCTATGGGGACTCCACTGGCACGTGGGAACAAAACAAAGTTAACTGGAGAAAAGAGAAACCCAGGGAGACAACATTAATCTTTAGCTTCTTTCATCATCCATTAGCTTGGCACTGGGTGTTGGGTTTTCCCAAACCTAAGTGCTCATGTAAAATACATTACTGCCTTGCATTAGGAAATCTTGTCTATCAGTGTCATGGAGCTAATAGCAAGCAGATATACTGAATGTCTCAAGTATTTTTTAAAATCCTGAAGGTTTGGGGAATTTGTTTAAGGAAATTGGGCAGTTGGGCAGTAAAGCCCAAAATGATACATGCAAAGAAGAAACTAGGGTTATAGAAGGATGAAGTAACATATCAGGTTCCACTCATGACAATCATAACCTCAGCCTCACAATTATTTCTAGGGTGACTATGCCACAGACATAATAGTTCTACGGTAGCAGGTTTCCAAAAGGTTATTCATAACGTACAAGGGTGAGGTACTGTAGCGGGAATAACAATATTCACATAGTTTACCAGATAAAACATTTTGAGCATATTATATTTGATCTGCTTGATTTTAGAAGCTCTGCAGTCTTAGTACCCATTTTATACTGTTCATCATAGCTAAAATCTGACACCACAGTGGTACAAAACAGCTATGGAGCCAGCAAAGAGACAAATCCACAAAGCAGCCACACAACAAACATTTCTGGCTTATCCAGACATACAATACTGTGGGAGCAATGTGGAGTTGGTGAAATCCAGAGAATACACATAGATTGTGCTTAAAGACCCATAGGCCTCTTCCTGAAAACCCACGAAGAGTCACTTCAGAACTCTAATTATGCTGGATCTTCCCACAATGCAACCTTGGAGACTGGCAGAAGTTTATATGAACATAGTAGGTGAACTGAAGTTACTCAGATCTTTTAATCTAACTCCTCTTTTGCATTTTACTGTCCTAGACTTAATATCTGGTTTCTTTCAATATGAAAAAAGTGAATCTTAGTGCTCATGAGGAAGAGACTATTAGGGCTGGCTGAAGCCAGACATGCTATGGGCACACACTGTTCCTAGCTTTCCCTACATGCCATTGATCCATTCTTGAGGAAAGGCAGCCAGTGAAGACATTAGGGTGACTAGATGTCCTGATTTTATAGGGAGAGTCCTGATTTTTGAGTCTTTTTCTTATATAGACTCCTATTTTCCCCCACCCCTGTCCTGTTTTTCACACTTGCTGTCTGGTCACCCTAGAACAGCAGTTGTCAAAGCTAGTCCACCACTTGTTCTTGTGGGCCGGGCCAGTTTGTTTACCTGCCGCATCTGCAGGTTCAGCCAATTGCGGCTCCCATGGGCCCAAAGAGTAAGATACTCAACATGAAAAAGTAGGTAAGCGGGTAGCAATATGGTCCAATGTGATTATTCCAGTCCTGCGGTTTATGGCTAAGGTTCTGTCAATATCAGAAACTCAAAGTAAAACACATTATTCCATTAATTTTTCCAGTTAGTTAAATGGAAATATTAGTGGATAATTCTCTCCAGGATCTAAAAGAGTTCTCATGGCTGACATTTCGGAAGAGTTTAATTACTAGATTTCCCTTTGTCTATGTACAGTTGCCTTTCATCATGTGCTCCATTCCTCAGGCAAGTGTCATATTACATGCAGAGAAAAGTAGGTTGATGAATATAGGAAGTTTTTACCTGTTCGTTTTATTGTTTTTGCATCTCCGATCTACAAATCTGCAGAATCAAGTCTATTCTCTCCTTCAAAAGTCTGAGTGGCAGAAAGAGCAGGCATTTTCTTACTAATACACTGTTCTTTGATTCTAGCCATTTTCTCCCCAGTCCAAAAAAACAAGATGTGAACACTGGAAAACTACCCTAACATATTATAAAAAAAGCTGAAGTTTAGCAAGCATAGTTGTACATATCTGAGTCTACAGAGGTACCCCAAATAATTATATCCAATATGGGTGAGACACATAAGGAGCATTTATGCCCCTTACTGTTCTTTTCCATTATTATATTTTATTATTTATATTACAGCTGCACCTAGAAGCCCATGGGGCTCCATTGTGCTAGGTGATGTAAAAACACAAAACAAAGAAATAGTCCTGGAAGTATTATCTTAGTAATTATCTAAGAAGCACTGTTCATTCTGGGATGAGAAACTAAAAATGGAGCTTCTCAGAAAATCAAAATCTGGGTGGTGAACTGCTACCATCTGCCTAAGGCAGAGAACAAGGTGTGAGAAGTATGAGACTGGAAGGAGAAAGCAGCGCTGAAAAGTTCATTATTCCTGAAAATGGCCTGTCTCTTGAAGATTAGATCAACCCAGATGTTATAGATTTGTGGCATTTGAAACTGCAGAAACCAGTTTAATTAAATTAGATGAGAATGTCACAGTGCATGATTTTTCTGTTTAAAAACATTAGTGCCTGGTTATGTGCTTGTTACATGACCTCAACAGCAGCAACAACACTCTGAGAAAAGACCAGGTTGTATCACAATTCTGCACCCTAGATTGGTGTTGTGTTATTGGTAATGAGCAATCAGGGAGGAGAAGTTGTATGGCATTTCAAAAAAACCTTTAAGCCCCAAAACATTATTTTATTTAACTGAAAAAAAAAATCAGTTTTCAAATCAGGTGCTCTGGTGGATAAAGTCAAGTGCTGCTAATTAAGAAAATGAGTGATGAATCATAATCCCAGCATCACTCATTACACAAAATTGTATTTAACAAGGCTTTACTAGATTGAATTTTAGGTCTGAAATAAGGATATAAAGTAATTGAATTTTAAAAAGCTTCCAACATTTCTATAATAAAACAACAATATTTTGCATGATATAGCACCTTTCATCCCAAGATTTCAAAGCATTTTACAAATATTATCTCCATTTTCCAATGGGGAAACTACAGCACAAAGAGATTAAGTGACTAGCTCATGGATGCCCACTGAGCCACTGGCAGAGCAAGAAACAAATCCCAGGTTTCTTGAGTACTAAGCCACTGCTCTAACCACTAGGGACGTGAATCAAATCTAAAATTTGACATAAAGTTCAGCATACTAAGCTGAACCCCCTGGGCAGCCTTCTTATTACCCACTTCTGCCCTTGCCAACTCCACAAGACCAATGTTTGCTAAATCCAAGTAATAAAAATATCTGTGAAACCCAGTGTCCATCACTCTACTGTGGAATGCCCCAAACATGGGTGGTTCTCAGAAACGATCTGGCTGCCAATGCACCACAGCAATTCCTGGTGCTTCAACAGGCTGACGAGGGTCATCTCTTCTGATCAGTACTACCCTACCTAAATTCATCTGTCAGTACAGTCAAAGGTAATATCAAATATCTACAACAAAGCCCCCAAGCCACAAATAATGTGGACCATATCCTGGGAAGCAGTGATTTAAAAAGACTTGGGATTCATGGTAGATAATCAACTGAACATAAGGTCTCAGTATGACAATGTGGCAAAAAGGGCTAATGCAATTCTTGGACAAATAAGCAGGACAATATTGAGTAGGAGAGCAGGGAAGTTATATTACCTCTGTATTTGACACTGGTGCCCGTGCTACTAGAATACTATGTCCAGTTCTGGTGTCCACAATTCAAGAAGGATGTTGAAAAAATGGAGAGAGTTCAAAGAACCATGAGTAAAGCTACATGGTTGGAAAACCTGCCTTAGAGTGAAATTGTTAAGGAACTCAATCCATTTAGCTTATCAAAGAGAAGGTTAAGGGGTGATTTAATCACAGCCTACCAGTATCCAAATAGGGAGCAGAAATTTAACAGAGGGATCTTCAATATAGCAGACAAAAGCATACGAAGGACCAATGACTGGATGTTGATGCTAAACAGACTCAGACTAGAAATAAGGTGCACATTTGTAATAATGAGGGTAATTAATCATTTGAAAAATATGTACTAAAGGTTGAGGTGTTTTTTCCGTCACTGGCAATTTTAAATCAACTGGATGTTTTTCTAAAAGATATGCTTTACTTCAAAAATACCTACTGACGCAGGAATTAATACAAGGAAATCATATGGCCTGTGTAATGCAGGAGATTGGACAGCACAATCATAATGGCCCCTTCTGGCCTTAAAAATATTGGAACTTCTAATCACCTAATGGTCTCTAATGTGTTTATCTTTACAGCACCATTGCGTGGTAAGGAAGTGGTATTATTTCCATTTTATTAAGACAGACACTAAGTGACTTGCCTAAGGTTACAGTAGAAATCTCTAGTGGTGTAAGAAACTGAACCTGCCCCATTCAAGTCCCACACCAGCACTCTATCCACCAGACCATCCTACCTCCCTAGATACTAATGGTCTAATGCTAGTCTTTGCTTCTATTCATCTACGTGAATAACGTAGCCAAAATCGACGTACTTAGATCTGAAGTACCGGAGACAACGGGAGATAAATCGACCCCCGCTGGATCGATCGCTGCCTGTTGATCCTGTGTGTAATGTAGACAAGCCCAGAGTAAAACCAGCAGTTCCAGCTCAACGGTGCAAGCGAAGTGCTTGCTCTGTGATTCCTCACTGCTTTCTCCCCACCCTCCAGTAGCCCTTCTACTACTATACCTTGGGGATTGGGCCTGAGGATGAGAGAGATGCAGTCAACAGGGCCGGCTTTAGGCCTATTCCACCAATTCCCCCGAATCGGGCCCCGCACCTAACAGGGCCCCGCACTCAGTGAGAATCCCTTCCCTAGCTAGAGGTGCCTTTTTAATTTTTACTCACCCGGTACTGCCCCGGGTCTTTGGCGGCATTCAATGACAGGTACTTCGCTCACCCCGAGTCTTCAGTGGCACTTCGGCAGCGAGTCCTTCAATGCCACCAAAGACCTGTGGTGTGTGAAGGACTTGCTACCAAAGTGCCGCCAAAGACTCGGAGCACTGCCCGGTGAGTACAAGCCCCATGTGCTGTTGTTTTTTTTTAAGTCATCCCTGCTGGGGCCCCGTCGAAACTGTTCGAATTGGGCCCCGCACTTCCTAAAGCCGGCCCTGGCAGTCAAAGGACTATTGCTCACTCTAGCATTGTCCCTCTCAGATCGACGTACTTAGATCTGAAGTACCGGAGACAACGGGAGATAAATCGACCCCCGCTGGATCGATCGCAGCAAGAATTTCCATGCATCGCAGCACAGCAAGCCTCCTTCCCTCCCAAGAGGGAATCTGGCGGGAGCAGTTGGAGGAGGGGAGGCAGCAGCAGCATGGCTTCTGAAGAAATGATTCTGCTATGAGCACGGAGGAAAGGGCAGAGGCCAAAAAGCAATGCTGTTGCCCTTCGCCTCTAAACATCTTGGGAGATATGCAAGAAGGACCTCCAAGCCAAACTGATAGGAACAACCCTGACACCTGAAAGTAACAATCTAGCAGAAACCCTGCTATCCAAAACACATTTGCTGTATGACAGTGTTAAGTAACCTTCTCTTACAGCAAATGAGGCATAAAACATAATTGGAGGCAGGGGGTGAAAAACACACACCTATAATGGGAAAGATTGGTAGCAAGGTTCTGAGAAACAGAATTTTTTTTTCCTATTCAAAGAACTGAAAACCCACCATATCTGTAAACATCTAATTGCATCTTCAATATTATAATGAATGAAGCAACAAACTCTTCTGAAGTTATTTTGTTTTCAGTCAATTCAGCAATACTACAGTAGATGGATTGTCTCTAAAACCAGCAATATTTGAGCTGAAGAAATTCTTATTGATAAAATAGTACCTTCTATTAATGAGAGCCAGGACAATTTAGTAGGAATCGATTTTTTTAATAAAAGGTGGTCACTATACAACAACTTCAATAGTGGTAACAAACAGGATTGCTCATTAAATGACACTTTAAATTATCTTCTGTCACATAAATATTCCACTGTTTTTCTTCAGTATGTTGTGGTGTTATGCTCATCTACATTAAGAAATATAAATTAAATCTTGCCAAGCAGAAACTGGAACCGAACTAAGTACACTGGCTTTAATTGACACCTCTAGTTATTTTGGACAATGCCATATGTGGGCACTTATTTGGGATTAAGGGTGCCCTCTTTTAATTAAGCTTAAATCAATTTTTTTACCAATTTAAGTTGAAATAGGGCATTCCTAACACAAAATAAAATTGTCCTTGCACACACTTGCACCAATTTATAAGTGTGATATGAGTTAAAACTGATCTAGCAATTTTCGTTCCAATTTGTGTAGATAAGCCATTATTTTATGACCAAAAAATACTAAAATGATTTTCAAAGCATGAATAAATGATCTCGTAAGCATAGTCTAGTGTCTCAAGCACAGCACTGCAAGACAGAACATTTGATTTCTATTTTCAATTCAACCACAGAATTCCTGAGTGACCTTGGGCAAGTCAATTAACCTCTCTGTACTTCTGTAAAATTGAGATATCACCTACCTCACAGAGGGATTTAATTCTTTAACGTTTTTGAAGTGCTTTGGGATCCTCAGATGGAAGGCACTATATAAGTATGAAGTAGTTTATGTTAAACACTTTCTTGAAACTTAAACCTTATTTTTTTTAAAAAAAACACTCTTTAGCAGGTAAAGAGAAGTGTTTTACTAACTGTAGGTATATCTGAAAATAGATGTGAAATGTGGAAAGCTCCTTTCAGAGACTCAAAAGCAGCATATTACTTCTCTTCGTCTTCTTCTCCCATTCCTAGTCTTTAAACAGGAGTAGATTGTATCCCGTGCATTTGTGGAAGATGTTAACAGAAACAGGAATCAGCTGCAACCATATACATTGTAATAAACTGCACTCTCCCTTCAGCAATACAAAGACTCTTAACTGCTCTCCCTTCAACTGACCATTTCCTCGGTGGCTGCAAGTCCACAGAAGTTCCTCTGAATTTAGAACCCAACCTTGACTCTGAACTGGCAAAACTCCTTCCCATGTGACTGCAGAATGTAAAACAGAACATATCATAGTGCCCTCTTCTCAGTAGCAAACTCTGTAGCCATCATTCACCATGA
The DNA here is from genome assembly GCF_003597395.2 of Chelonoidis abingdonii. Classification (NCBI taxonomy): domain Eukaryota; kingdom Metazoa; phylum Chordata; order Testudines; family Testudinidae; genus Chelonoidis; species Chelonoidis abingdonii. Next base: position 38,082,411 of record NC_133785.1, on the reverse strand, counting down.
CCTACTTGGTAAAAAAAAAACAACAGGTACTACATTCCTTGATCTGTTTCACTTCATGTGTGGCCACAGATGAAAAGACTAAAGGCCCAGAGACTCAGAAGAAAAGTAAGCAGGAAGTCATTCCAAAGAGAAAATGATTTTTTTAGAAGACACTAATTCTTGCTATAGAACAGGATTTTTCTTTTCTGGATACCATTTCTGGACAATCTTCTACAACATATCTCCGCAAAACAGCCAGTACCTTTGGACTTCCATAGCCTGAGTGACTCAGATGGAGTCTCAACAGATCCTAAAAACATTTTAAAATGGAACATGATACTAGCACAATCTCAAACTCAAACTATGTTTGCTACCAATAGAAGATTGTGTTCCACTTCTTGTTAATCAGTATCAGCCCTTATTTTCTGTTGTTTTCTACTCCCCATGCATCCTAGATACTTATTTTCTATCCTATACAGCCTTCATGCTGTTGCTGCAAAACAGATCACATTTCAACAATTCCAGAGTTCCACTGAGCCTTCAGTACACTTGGGGGCTGGGGACGGCCTCTATAATTCACTAAATACACTACACACATTCTCCTACAGAAAGTTGTTCAACATAAATATTGTATGTAGCTCATGCAGTACATTTTTAAAGGCTATATTTGGCCTCAGTACTGAAAGTAATTTATTGGGAGATGGTTTTGAATAAAGGAGAGCATATTAAGTATGATCCATTATTTGGTTTAAGGGGGAAAAAAGACTTTTTAGGGGAATCCGTGGGAAAAGTTAATATTTTTAGCCTCTTTCTATCCCTTCAGAATGTTAATAAAGCTTTCAATTGCAAACAAGTGTAATGATGTGCTTGACAATATTTTAAATACTCTATTATCTATACAAATATAAATTAATCTGGTTAAAGACCAAATTCAACAAATTGAGAATGAAAAACTATTAAAATGAACTTTAAAACAGCTGTATTAGGTTTTAATCGTGCTATTGGAACAATCCAGGTAAAAACTGGTGTATGAAATACTATCTACAAGACTTAAAAACACACGTACAACATTTCTACAATTACAAATATTAAATAGCCATTAATTCACATTATCTACTTGATGTAGGCACCAGACAGCTAATAAGATTTGCATATCCATATTTTATCCCACATTTTACTTTTTTTTTTTTTTATTTTACCATCTACTAGGAGGATACCACTGAGGTTTCTTACCAATATCTGGAATGCAGGTTCAAGACATTCGAGTTGCTCTTAGTGGCAAGTGCTGCAGATATCAGAATCAATGTGGAGGAAAAGGGATTTTATCTGCTCTTTTCATAACTGTTAATCTTTTAAATACTAAGGTGATGGGCATATTAAAAACGTGACTATATTGGATTACACTCTATTTATTTATTTATTTTATTTCTCTTTCCATTCCACTCCCTTACCTCCCACCCAAAAAACACACAAATCCTTCAGGAATCATCTTCCCCTAGATTCTGCTGTTATTTTGGTGGGGGAGAAGCAAGTCTGGTGTTTATTGTGAATAGCACTCCTCCCCACGCCTTCAACTGGGCTCCTATCCACTGCTTTAAAAAAATACTCCTTTTGCAGAAGGATGCATGTCAGCTGGACCCCCACACGCATTGTTCCTGGCACTTGTTGCACAGGCACAGAACTCTGCAGCAGTAACATTACTTACAAGAGCTACACATGGGGTCATCGAACACAGAGGAATGCAGGCTCTCAAACCACTAGCTCTGGCTTTTCGGAGCTAGCATAACGGTTCCACTGCTTTTATGGTTTAACTAATAAGGCAAAAACTATGAGAACAGCTCAGTGAGACCACAAGAACATTATCAACCTCTTTTAATGATCCATTTATAGATTTTGGATTGCAGGATTTTCAGCTGGAATTATAGATATGACCCCAGCAATTGTTTGACCACGTAGAAAGTATGGAGATAGTGTGGTGCACCGTCTAGTTTAAGGCCACTGGAAAGGATTAAATTAACTGGCAAGGAAAGGAGCCAATACCTTTTTCTAGATAAAACGTATTCAGTAGCATTTAGACATAGAGTAGAAGTCCTGATACCTTCTGAAAACCTTGTCTACCACATAAAAGTGGTAAATTCCACATTAAAAAAAGGTGCTCTTACTAAACACATCAGGACAAGTAAAATATGATGCAACAAGATTTTTTAAATTTTACTACTTTAATTCTGAACAAATTGGGTAACAATAAAATCTCTAAAATTGTAGTTTGCAAATAATTAATATACCAAATAAAGGATAAAATTAAAAAATTTACATGGCAACCAATGTACTGTTTTTTAAACATAAGTTTCCATCTTGGACAGAATAATACACTTTGTCTGTTATCACGGGGGGGAAATGATCATATTTTTCCATAAATATTTTTAAAACTATCAGTAATTTTTATACCAGTACAATTATCCTGAATATATATTTGATTATAAATAAGGTTTACTTATGTCTCATAGCATCAACACTTCAATTGTTTTGTATATGAACAATGTCGCCTGTTCAGATAGAAGCAATGTTTAAATCTGCTGTGAGTTACACAAATTCTATGGTCCTAATGGAAGAGGTTAGATGAAGCATTACTGTACTGTAGCATATGCGTCATTCTTCACTAATCTGCAGTTCCTTCAAAGTATCACAACCATCCAAGACTCTGAATAAACAATCTCCTTAATCTCTCAAAAGCTAGGACACATTTAGATAAGAGTATTGATCTTGGAATACACCTGCCTCCTTTTTAATTTCTGAAAGTCTTGCGCATGCACCTCTACTACGTGATTATCTAAGCATGTCAAAGCTAAAGAAAATTAAACTTTAGAGCTAGCATGCATTGATGGAAACACCTCCCTTGCAAAAATTTGCTGCTTATATTGATGACATAGCTTTTATGCAGCTTGGAAGCCAGTGGTGGTAAATTATTTCCTGAGCAACATACGCTCTGTAATGCAATGTTACTTTCTAAAGCACAGTTCAGAGCCTGGGTCCATTTTCTTTTCACTGCCACCCAAATAACAGTGTAGAACTTTGATGCTTGGTACCCTAGAAATGCAAATGAAATACCCACTGTACGCTAGAACTCGATGGCTACTTGGTAGAGTTACTGGAAAGTATTTTATAGCAAGCTTAATTACTCTAAAGGCAGAGAAACATTAACATGGAAAGGCTCATTCTTATTTATGCCAAATGTTGCTGAATGTAAAGGTAAATCATTTATTGGTTATGAATAACTGCTATAAATATATGACAAAAACAGCAACAGTCAAAGGCAATTATGCTACAGAGAAATATTACTAAGAGTGTAGTTTCAAAAAGTTATTTCCAAATTTATGGGGTTTGGTTTTTGCAGGGGGATTTGGTGTTGGTGTTGGTTTTGGTCATCTGCCTTCATCACAGAATCACAAGACTGGAAGGGACCTCAAAAGATCTTCTAGTGCAGTCTCCTGTACTCAAGGCAGGACTAAATATTATCTTGACCATCTTTGACAGGTGATTGTCTAAACTGCTCTTAAAAACCTCCAATGACAGAGATTCCACAACCTCCTTAGGATATTGATTCTAGTGCTTAACTACCCCAAGTATCAGAGGGGTAGACGTGTTAGTCTGGATATGTAAAACCAGCAAAGAGTCCTATGGCACCTTATACACTAACAGATGTATTGGAGCATGAGCTTTCGTGGGTGATTGCCCACTTCGTCACATGCATCCGACTAAGTGGGTATTCACCCACGAAAGCTCATGCTCCAATACGTGTTAGTCTATAAGGTGCCACAGGACTCTTTGCTGCTAACTACCCCAATAGGATGTTTTTCCTGATGTCCAACATTAACCTCTTCTGCTGCAGTTTAAGCCCATTGCTTCTTGTCTTTTCCTCAGAGAACAATTTTTCTCCCTCCTCATAACAACCTTTTATGTACTTGAAAACTGTTATGTCCCCCTCAGTCATTTCCTCTTCTCCAGACTAAACAAACCCAGTTTTTTCAATCTTCCCTCATAAGTCATGTTTTTCTAAATCTTTCATTATTTTTGTTGCTCTCCTCTGGACTTTCTCCAATTTGCCCACATCTTTCCTGAAATGCGGTGCCCAGAACTGGACACAATACTCCAGTTGAGGCTGTATCAGCACCAGTGGCGTATTATTGCCTAGGCCAACAAGGCCTAGGCCTAGGGCGGCAAATTTGCAGGGGCAGCAAATTTAAACTAGCAGCCCAGCATTTTTGTAATCGCGGCATCGCGCGCTGCGATTCTACTAATCATGAGAGCACGTATTGAAACCACCAATGATGGCACGATGGAGACGCCATTTAGTAAACAACCTACTTGGGACTGGAGTCGCAACAATTCTAAACATTAATTAACAATATGACTGGAAGGAAGAAATTAAGCGGTGCTCAGTTTAAAAAAATGCTATACAGAAAAAAGAAAGGGAAAATGAAACGATTGCAAAAATGCACAAAATTGATTTCTTTGTTGTATCAGTTAGTGCCGACAGTGAGACAGAAAAAAAAGTTGAAAGAAGTAGTGATGTAAAAAGTGAAAATATTGGTGTTGATATTGAAAATATTGATGTGTATAAAGTATATATTAAAACTAATAAAGAAATTCCGGCTGCGGTCAGTGTTGAAGAAAATGTTCTAAATACTAGTGTATCAGAGACTACCGGGAATCATGTTGCTCTTGATATCTTTGACAATACTGCAGAGATTTGCGAATCAACTAGAAATTCAGTCGGACATTGGAATATCTACCATAAGTGACTTGGCCCAATGGATATTGAATGATGCTACAATTGAGTATTTATCAACACATGGTATTAAGCAAAATATCGATAGTGATTTTACTAACTCAAAAAGACAATATACTGATAAAATGCGTTTTCTAACAAAAAATGTGTTTGAACGACATCTTTTAAACAGTGAAGTAAAGCCACGGCAATATCTTGTATATTCGGAGAGCAAATGAGCCGTGTTTTGTGCCCCATGTTGATTATTCGGAGGAATCTCTAGTCTGGCGACAAATGGATACCATGACTGGAAAAACATATCAGCTCGACAACATGAACATGATAATTCGACTGAACATAAAACATATGTACTGACAATGGTGAGGAGAGGCAAGATATCCGGAAAAATTGATATGAATTTAAAATTTCAAATGGAAGAAGACATTATGTATTGGAGAAATGTGTTGAAGAGGATTGTAGCAGTGGTAAAGAAACTTTCAGGCAGAGGACTTGCATTTAGAGGTAAGGTGGAAAAATTTGGATCACCTTATAACAGCAATTACATGATGGCACTTCAGCTTGTTGCAGAATTTGACCCATTTTTAGCAAGTCACATTGCACGTTATGGAAATGAAGGTTGAGGTAACGTATCTTATCTTTCATCCCATACATGTAATGAATTTATAACATCGATGGCTTCAAATGTGATCTCAAATATTATTAAAGTAAAAAAAGCCAAATATTTCTCGATAAGCATTGACTCAGCTCCCAACATATCTCATGTTGATCAATTGGTTTTATACTGAGATATATAAACGATGATGGCATACCGGTGGAGAGGTTTCTTTGTTTTTTACCAAATACTGGCCACAAATCAGAACAGTTAGCTGATGCTGTATTTTCAACTTTGAATTGTTATGGATTAGATATCACAAACTGCCATGGCCAGTTGTATGACAATGCCACTAACATGTCTGGTGTATATAGCGGGTTGCAAGCAAGAATTAAGAATATAAATCCTTATGCTGTGTATGTGCCTTGCTCTGCGCATTCTTTAAATCTGGTTGGAGTATGTGCAGCAGAAAGTTGTCAAGAAGCATGTTTATTTTTTTCAACTGTCCAACTTCTTTATTCATTTTTTTCTGCCTCTACTCATCGGTGGGAGATTTTATCATCTAATTTGAAGCCAGGCAGTAAAGTAATAAAAAGACTTTCTGAGACTCGCTGGTCATCTCGAGTGGAAGCTTGTCATAATTAGAGTGAAAACTGGAATGCTATATTTAAAGCCTTAAACACAGTAAAGGAAGATGCTACTGAGAAACCTGTTACACATAATGAAGCTGCAGGTCTGCAGCAAAAACTCGATCGACTTGAGGCAGCTTTTATGGCTGGATTTTGGAGCTCACTCTTGGAAAGATTTCATATAACTAGCCAAAAACTGGACAATGTTTATATTGATATACAGACAGCTGTAGAACTCTACAACTCACTAATAGGATACATTAACCCGTTTGATATGTACGAAGAGAAAGCCAAAGAAAAATCTGAAATTGAAGACTACGAATTTGACACAAAGCAAAAAGAAAGCGTAAACTGCAAGCTGAGGAGACACGCGAAGTTGAAGTGGAAATGTGTGGTAGAGATAAATTTAAAATAGATACCTTTTTAACAATACAAGACCTTGTATGTTCTGAATTGAAACGCAGAAGTAATGCGTATCAAGAAATTTGTGGCAGATTTAAGTTTAAATCTAACTGGCTAGTTAAATCTAACTGACTAACATTACCAATACTTCAACAGCAGATATAACAGTTCATGCTAAAAAATTACAGCTATGCTACCAAGGAGATTTAGAAGAATCATTCGTGAATGAGTGTCTACATTTTTGATCATATTTGGAAGGTGTCAAAATTCCTGAAAATGAAAAGAAGTCAATTCTAAGATATTGCAGCCTTCTTCGAAATTGAAACATTCATTCAGTATATCCAAATCTTGATATTGCTTTCTGAATGTTTGTTTGCACACCTGATAAAAACTTTTCAGCAGAACGATCATTTTCAGCATTAAAAAGGGTGAAAAACTATTTGAAGGCTAATCTCAGTGATGAAAAATTAAACTCCCTTTCTCTCCTGACAATTGAAAAGGATCTAACAACTTCTCTGGATTATACAGAATTAACTAATAAGTTTGCTGCTCAAAGGTGTAGGTGTAAACAAATGTAATTACTTACTACTTAAATACTTTATTTCTTTCATTGTATCTACATAAAATAAAAAATAAATATTTGCTATAAAACTGGACCCCCGCTTGAACACAGCGTTTTGGATCCATATGCGGTCCTGCGCTATAACCAAAATCGCGCTATACAGACTAAAACTAAAAAAACTAAAACAAGTTCATATGGGGCTAGCTGCCAGGGGTGGCAATTATTTCAGGGCCTAGGGGCGGCAAAATCATTAATCCGCCACCAATCAGCATGGCGTAGAGTGGAAGAATTATTCTTGCCTTGCTTACAACAATCCTGCTAATAAATTACAGAGTGATGTTTGCTTTTTTTGCTATAGTGTTACACTGTTGACTCATAGTTAGCTTGTGATCCACTATGACTCCCAGATCCCTTTCCGCAGTACTCCTTCCTAGCCAGTTATTTCCCATTTCCCATCATTCACTTCCTCTGAAAAAGAATGTGAATCCCTGTGCCTTCCTCCAAGATCTTTTGTTGCACAGGGAAGAAGATCTTCAAAATCTGACTAAGGTAGGGGAAAAGATGCTATCCCCATTCCTGTCAAGACACTCCTTAGATACTTCTTTAAATGTGGGAGGAAAGGATAGGGGGAACATTGAGCTGGGAGCACAGAGTTTGAAGGCATTTCACCCTTCTCTATTGCAATGAAATTAGAGGGAGCACTGAGGCACTTAGAGGGAGCAGATGAAGGCATTGTCTTCTCACATGTGCTGCAGAGAGAGAGACCTGGAAAATACTCTGGAAGAGGCAGAAAAAAAGAGACTCAAAGATCTCTGGGGAGCATTCTTAGAGGGCTTGTTAGGAACACAGATCTTGAGGAAGGGAGAAGAAAGAGGCCCCATAGCCCCCAATCAATCCAAAATAGTAGCCTGCAATACAGTGGAGGATCCAGGGGCAATGCCTGCCATCATGGCTTCTTCAAGTTCTTCTTTCTCTGAATCTGTGTTCAGAGCACAGCTAGAGGCAGACACCTACTGTGCTGGGAAGATATGAAGTATGGCATAGTTGTCTGTTCAGAACAGGTCTCACTGATAGCTTCAGAGAAGTGGAGTACTTTCTCCACCTACCAGTTTCTCCAGCTCAAAGTCAGTCTTCCATGTTGGCTCCATGTTTCTCTGAAGACCAACTGCGGCAAGGAACAAAGATGTCAACTCAGCCAAAGGCACCAGCTGCTTCTTCTAATATGGAGAGAAACAAATGGAGGAGAACAATTTTCTGCCACAGTTGCTCTTTCCCCATTGTAATGAGGGCTAAAAGGAAGTAGCACATGAAGGTGAAGATTCTCACCCTGTAAAGATAGTGTATCATATATGGATGATGATTCAATTCAGGGCTCGGTCACCCTGTTAGCTGAGAAAGGTGTGTGAGTCATTCAAGCCTATTGGGGCAGCTTTGATTTGCAATGGAGCCACACTTCCCCAAGAGGTTGGCTTGGAAGATATACAAAGACAGCTTCACAAAGAATAGCTGCCTGATAGCAATTTGTGCATTTAAAAAGTTGCAATCATTTTTTCAACATACATCATCTCTACACCTCACTTGTGGTCTGTGAAATTTTGCCATAATAAAAGTAAGCATTCACTTGAATTCTGACCTAACCAAAAAAAAAAAAAAAGAAAAACCTATGCATTTCAGTATAGCCCACTACTTTTTCATATCAATGGAAGCAGTTTGGTTATTAGTATTTGCCAATATATGCTAGAACATGACAAAATATTTTTTTCTTTCTCATATTAAAAGCTCCAAGATGGGAAAAGAAATGAAAAAACAAGGTTAACCAAAGAATCATGAAAAGTATACTATAGTGATACTGAAACCGGGCATGGCATTTTAGTTAATTAAAACAAAAATAAACCAGGTAGTATTTCATTAAAACACCGGGGAGCAACATTACTTTGAAATGTCACTTTCCCCTTTAATTAGTACACTCTAATGATAAGTGTATGTCATTCATTACCTAATGAAAGTTATGAGCAGATATCAAATCTGGGTCACATTCTACAACTGGGAGGTGTGCAGGTAAACACAGAATAAATTAAATACTCTATCAAAAGGGAAACAATTAGGGATGCACTTGGTCTCAACTGGTTTGTATGTCTATTAAAACAATTTCCTAAATTTTTCAGCAGTTTTTTTTTAAAAATAAGGAAGTTAAACACCCTCAATGTTACAGCTGCTGCTTTCTATAAAAGGTATTTCTTAAGAATGGCTAATAAGTTTTACAGATACACGAAGCCTCAAACATATTCTTGCAGCCATTTCTCTGAGGTGTGACTCTAAACTGGATCACCAGATTCATATCTTTAATAAAGAAACAATAGGACCACCTAGTCACAGGAAAAAATACCAGGCTGTCTTTACTTCCTTCCTCATATTGAGAGGTATTTTCTCCTTGCAGGATGAGATAACTCTTACAAAATTCTAAGAGCTCAAGAACAACATTCTCATTTGTAAAGGAGAAAAAGTTGTAAATAAATCCGTTTTTTTATCTGAAAGTCAGAGTACTGATAGTGGAGTAACACATACAAAGGCTTGTTGCGGCAGTACAGGATATAAAAATGCTGAAGCAAAATGGTATGCTTGATATATTTATTTGCATGTCAATACCCAGAATGCTCTAACACGTCATAGGAATCCTGGTGCTTAGGCTTTTACAAACTGAGAACTTTCTGCATGCTTTTATGTGCAGTCAATTCTTTTCTAAGTCAATTCTTTTCTTTGCATACAGGATTTCTGGAAGCTTCCCCTAACTTCTACCCTCCGCACACCTTTACTGAATGGAGATTTTTTTTATAGTCCTATGCATTTGTAACTTTTTGTACTGCAATGTTCATATAATCTTGTTTGAGATGTCAACGGGATTAAAGTAAAACCAGAGAGGCCATTCAAAAAGAAAACCTGAGTGTATATTTTTAAATCTTATGATTGCAATAGAACCACAATAACTAGAACTGGGACTGAGTGATATACCCCCTACTTTTTTTTTTTTTTTTTTTTTTTTTTAACAGTACTTATAGTAATAGCCTACTCCATTAACTGGTTAAGCCTTTCTTTGCAAAATGGTATTATCACAGCTCCTTTATAATGACATCCAGCTCAGACCCTGCTTGCCTTTTGTGCCATTCCACTCTCACTCACATAACCAATCCCATCCACCTTTTCTCTATCTCAACTCCACTCCATCAGCTTCTGCTCAGCTCTGTCCTAATTGCAGGGCAACTTCTCTGTGCCAGTCATGGCACAGCTGCCCCAGTTTATAGGAAAACATTTCTTCCAGAAACTGCCTTAAAACTCACTTCCAAGAAGAATTACAGTGCTTGCACAGTGTTCAGAGGCATGTTGAACTGAAGCAAAGTGGAGATGGTTCTTAATTATTATTTGCACTGCTCTTAAGCAAAGAAAATCAAGGAAACTACATTTTAGCTGGGAAGGGGGTGAGTTCCTCTGACACTAATGTCTTTGTGCTACTGACTCAACTGCAATTGTAGAGATAAGTTTGCTGGCATCAGAAGCATGTTTTTATTAACCATTTGATACCAAGAAAAGGGCTCATCAAAGAAAAATTCTAATTTCCAAGGTGTAGAACATACAAGGAATTATATATGCTAACAAGGAAACACTCCAGTGAGTGCTAAGTATTCTGGCAAAAGAGGGCAATATCTCTTTCATCTCCTACTCTCACAAATAGAATTATGCGTCTTCCATGCGGCACATTCTACTTGGAATGCCCTACCAAAATCTATTCATCAAACTTTCATCCTCACCTTGTTCAAATCATTCCTAAAAAAATACTTCTGTGGCATTGTCTCAACATAAGAACAGCCCTACTGGGTCAGAGGTTTGGGGGGTTTTTAAGCAGAATTTTTTTTATTGTTTCTTTAAACAATCAAACACTGCAAGCAGCAAATATTTGGCCACACACTTCTGAACCCCCAAATTATGTTCAGGTTTTGGCAGACTAATTTCAGCTTTTCAATTAAAAAAAAACAACAAATTTTGAAGGAAAGCAGACATTGCCCATGATTTTTTCTGCTTTTAAAAAACCCCTAGTTTTCGATCCAAAAAACATTTTGACGGAAAATATTTGTCCAACCTTTTTAATGAGCTTTAGTGCCTTTTAGCACTAACTGATCTGAGAACCAGTGATACCTTGTAAATGTGACTTGAAAAGAAGTTTTCTCAAAACTGGGCTTGTGCCGAGATGCGGAAGATTTTTAAATGTTTATTTTCCCCAGGGCCGCCCGGGGCGGGGGCAGGGGACAGGGGGGGCAAGTGGGACAATTTGCCCTGGGGCTGCAGGGGTCCCCATGAGAATATAGTATTTTATAGCATTGCAACTTTTTTTTATGGAAGGGGCCCCAAAATTGCTTTGCCTCAGGCCCCCTGAATCCTCTGGGCAGCCCTGCCTGTTCCTGGTGCATGGCATATCCTCACTTGTTTGTCAGATATATTGTTTTAAGACTGCAAGTTCCTGGGGACAGAGAGAGGTCTTGTTTTCTGTTAGATGTTAGGGATACTTTAAAAATAAACAATGATGAGAAATAAAAATTATGATTAAAATAGATGTTAGTATTGACTAACACTATTCATTTCGGTACCACAGGTCTTTTATACTGTTATCAATTTAGTACTAGTATAATGAGTTACCATCAGATAGCATGAATCCTAACTCTATCATAGTAATCCTTTTTCTTATTCTTCCCACTACCAATTAAAATTCTCATAATTTTGAATAACGTAATTCTTCTACAGATCAACATACGGTATTTATTACATTGCATCTCAAAACTGCAGGCTCATAAGCATAAGTAACATCACTTATTTACTGTTGGTGTTTGTGCTCTACTTTTTACTTGTTCTCTTGACACATTAAATGAGGATCATTTAGTGGATAACAAGGTAAACAATTTTTTCTTTTTTAATTTCCTCATTTTCTGATAATAAAAACTGTTCAGTCTAGTAAAACAAAGCATATGCTCAGCTAAAAAAAATATATTTTTCTAGAATTACCTTGCTAAAATAAGGCAAACAAAAGCATAAAAAAAGTGGATTTTGACATTTAATATTTTGTTGAATACTATTACTGCACTGGCAATCACTGTCTCTTACATAGAAATTAATAGTCTACCATCTGTCAAGTGTTCAGATAATCACAGAGTTTAATGCACAATATGGTTATTAGAATGTGACCTGACAAAAAGAAAAAAAAAAAAACCTAATTTGGACTACAAAATCTATGATCTCATTTGCAAATGACAGTTTGACAAGCTATTATTCTGCATTTTGGCTTCTACAGTAAAAACGATTTTATGCATACGTAATTCTATTACTCATACAGCCAACTGCTCATGGAAGATTACTTTAAACTATAAAATTTGCTTGGTCATACAGTATTTTGACTAATTCTCACACAAATATTTGCACCATGAATAATAATTTAATGATCCGTGCAAACACCTCTAGAAATAAAGCACGAATCATTAAGCAAAAATAATCCTTTGTGATGATGCCACTAACTATAACTATAGACTATCCAGCATGGATTTCAAAGAATGAGTGCAAAAAGTTATTAAAAAAATAGTAATTGTCTATAAATCAAAATAAAAAGATGACAGTCTTTTGAAAAGTATAATGTATGAGACTCTTTTGTATGGAATCTAGTTCAAACCCAACTGCGGCATTTGCTGATGAGCACTGTTAATAATACCTGTTTTTATTTATCATGTCATTTGTGTGTTATCTTTATGGCATATTCCATATACAGTGCTTTTTGTTTCCCCCAAGGGAAAGAGTACTGACAGTTGTCTCTAATAAAGAACATTAAAAACCCTATTGTTCTTCAATAGTAAGACACAGTATCTTACAAGCCACATGTCCCTTTGGCTCCCCCATTTTTCTATGCGTCTCAACTGCACTGTAAAGGTTCCAGACAAAACATATTTCCAGAACATATACTTATATTCTAAGAGTTACTTAAAGGTATACTCATTGTGTAAAACACATGCTTAAGAGAGAGCTGAATTAATTAAGTCTGCAGATAAAAAGTTCTCTGAAGGTGACAAAACAAAACAGATTTTTTAATATAAGCAATTATATTACCTGCATATATAATAGGTAGAAACAAGTAGTGCTGTAAATTATATTTCTTTGTTTTAGCCTCCACTGAGCTTCTATTATTTTAACTTTCACATTGCTTTTAGTTGTGAAAAATGATGTATTTTCCTGTCATGTTGGCTCAATACACTCCTGAGTCAGTGCACTGAACGTCTACAGTGCAGAATTATGGGATCAGTTTCGTACTGTCATAAATGGTGGGATATGAATTTTAAGAACAATGTGATAGATTTTCAAGCTTTAGTTACAGTACACAAGAACCTGCCTCAATCATAAAAGATCATGAAAGTCCCCAGAAAGCAAGAAAAATCAGATCAGGGTTTATGCAAGGCCTGTAGGCGTTTCAAAGCGAAACACTATTTACGGCTGTATTGAACAACACTGCAACTCTTGTTATCATTTTCTACTAGTAGGGAAACAAGAATAATAAATGATTAGCATATGAGAACACAACATTCAGAGACTACAGGTTTTAGGTAGTCAGTTTAATTGACTACCAAAAATTAATATTAATTAATTAATTATCAATTTAATAAAAAGGTACAAAGTATCCCCCAATGATGCCACAAAGAGTGTCACTGAATTATACAAAAGAAACTTTACTTAGGCTGAAGTTTTCCTAACAACTAAGTGACTTAGGAGCCTGTCACATTTTCAAAAATGTTTTAGGGGCAGATTTACAAAGGTATCTAGGAGTTTCTGAAAATCCCTCTGGGCAACTGACTGCATCTTTAGACACAAACACCTTTGGTAAATCTGGCCCATCAGCACTAGCAAGTCCACTTCTCACTGAAAGTCAATGGGAACTGTGCCCTAAATCCTTCTGAAATTTGAATTTAGGCTCTTAAATAACATGGGCAGTTTTACAAAAAATTCCCTTAATCTAAAAAGTGCATGGGATGATTGCAACCGGGCCATTGTGGGTAACAGCTGAAAATACCAAATTCAGGACAAACTGCTGTGAAATAGGGCAGACACACCCTAAAATAGGTGTAAAAGCAGCAGAGAATCCTGTGGCACCCTATAGACTAACAGACATTTTGGAGCATGAGTTTTCGTGGGTGAATACCCACTTCGTCAGATGCATGTAGTGGAAATTTCCAGGGGCAGGTATCTATATGCTAGCAAGCAAGCTAGAGATAACGAGGTTAGTTCAATCAGGGAGG